>NC_066581.1:351212395-351479895 GCF_024323335.1 Lathyrus oleraceus
AGTGCACCTTTTCCAAATCAATTCAAAACAGCCTTGTAAGTCGATCGCTTTTAAAGCATCGCCATCAACCTCACATAGCTTACTCTTGGGCTTTCTTACAATGAGACCTATTCGATTTTTATCGAGTAGAAGAGAAATACACTAAATAAATTCACTTCATCCAAAACACAAATTTAAAACCTCGATTCAACATCGATTATTCTTTATTAAAAAATAAAAAACACCTAATCACAATCAAATAATATTTCACTTAAGAATAAAAGAGGTAATGGTTTTGAGTTTTCAACTCCTCTCCTCGAATATTTGAACACAAACTCTTGTACTCGATTAATCGAACAACCGTCATTTCTAATCCACCTAAGCACAAATAAACCGAATTCTTTTACATTAAGGAATAAAAAGGGAGGTAACTTTGAGTCTTCAATTTTTTCTCCTCGATTATTTGAATACAAGTTCTCTTACTTGTTTAGTCAAATAGTTATTGTTCCTCTACAAATCTCCCAGCCCCGATTAAATCAAAATATTTTCACAATAAGTTGAATGAAAAAGGAGTTAACTTTGAGTTTTCAACTTCATTCCTCAATTGGTCGAATACGAGTTCTCTTACTCGGTCAGTCGAACAATTGTCATTTCTCCGCAAACATACAACTTAACCAAACCACTTTTATAACAAATTATATGAAAAGGGAGATGGTCTTGAGTCTTCGATTCCTCTCCTCAAATGCTTGGATATGAGTTATTTTACTTAGTCATTCAAGTATTTGTCGTTCATGCTAAAATACGTCAATCTTATACAACCTTATTTTCATAAATACTCAGATGAAACAGAAAGCGGTTTAGAGTCTTCTATTCCCTTTCTCGGTTATTATGATACGAGTTAATTTACTCGACTATCCGAGTAATCGTCATCCAACCAAAAACATCTCAACACATCAAACATATCTCTTTTCTCGCCCTCGTGCGATCGAAACCAATCAAAACGTCCAACATATTAATCCTACTTGTCACCCCCGTGTGACCAAAACTCTTTTCAAATGAACACTGTTTAATCCTTTCTAACGCGCATAACAAACTAGTGCTTAAGCCTCCTCTGAGAGTAGACAAGTCAGCGTTTAGCCTTGAGAATGCAATCTAAACAGCTATTCGTTAAAAGACACCAACCAACCGTAGTTCCCCGAACTACGAATGCTCTGATATCCTTATTTAAGGATACGTAGGCAGGAGATTGATGTATCATCGCGAGCACACTAATAAACAAACACCCCCTTTCTCCTTTCTGAGGTTCTCATCCATTTCTATTCTCAATATTTTAACCCAAAGATAACAAACAAACATAAATTAACACTCGGAACACAAATTAGAACTAAAAGGTTCCCGTTGAGTACAACGGACGTAAGGGGTGCTAATACCTTCCCCTTACGTAATCCACTCCCGAACCCGAATATGGTTGCGACGATCATTATTCCATTCTGCAAAGGTTTTATCAATATTTTCCTATTCCTTTATTGGGATAAATAAAGTTCGGTGGCGACTCTGTTCGAACATAATTTTCCGCGACCATCGCGAGTGATCGTATTTTTCGAGATGCGGCAGATGGCGACTCTGCTGGGGATAACTCCAAGCAAAAAAGAGTGAAGCCTAATTTAGTTCAATTGATGTATTGTGTGTTAATTTTATTTATCTATTTATTATTTATTCCGTTATTATTATGTTGTCATAATTATTGTATGATGTTTTATTGGCCATGTCTTATTGGGGGTTCTCTGGTTGGTGATACTTTGTGAGATAGGCTCTCCACCAGAGTTTGAGAAAAACCATAAGATTAAGTTGGTGGTTGCATAGTGGGCGCCTGCAAGGAGTCTTACTTGTTGGGAAGATACGAAGACCTCGCCTAGAGGAGATTCTCTTGAAATATTATTGCCCGACGAGTTTTCATCACGACGATAGTATTCTCAAGTTGGATCAATGACTCTAGGGACCTTTTAACCCATTATATCCGGTGGTTATGTAGTATTTACCTGAAAAGTCCCGGACTTACTAGGTTAGTACGAAAACCCCAATCAGATGAGATCCCTTGGACGTATTACTATCTTACAGTAATATTTCCAACCTCGATCTATGACTCTGAGAACCTTGTTAGAACCCTGGACTCGAGAGTCGTGTAGTAGAATCCTCATGGAGTTTTCCTTGTTAAGATAATACGAAGACCTCACCTAGACGAGATCTTCTTAAGGATATTATTGTCCGACGAGTCTTTGTCACGGCTGTGACATCCTCAAGAAATATCCGTGACTCTAGGGACCTACCAACTATAGAGCCTACCCATGGGGTTCCATTAATCGGAGATACCCATCATTTACCCGTTATTCTGATATATCTGAAAACACTTTGAACCTGTGGTCCTGAACCTATCACTACATTCATACACATATCATTACATCTGCATTCATCATGCGTTGCATATCATTTGCCACACAAAATATATACAAAAAAACTCATCCATCCTTCGTCCATAACCTGTAGTTGATTTCCCGACACTCGTATCAGATTTGAAATAACTCTTGAAAGATTATGGATCCATTGGAGCAAAGCCACATTGCATTAAGAGGAGATGTTGACTTGATGAAAAACCAGATAAACCAACTTGTGGAGGCTATGATAGCTTTAGAAAAGAGGGAGGACAACATTCAACAGACTGCAGTCGTAGAGAATGTTATTCCAGCTCCAGTAAATGGTCCTACCTAACCTCAGCTTGTGCGAACCCCAGTTAATAACTCTATTGTACAAGAATGTCATGTTGTTCAAGATCCCTCACGTCATGATGTTGTTGAGTATCACAGTTTTGCATTCTCCGTGCCAGATTCCCATGGAACAAGCCTAGTGGTTAATGCTGAACAACCACAAGATGGTGAGATTTCTAAAAGATGTTGTGTGTTAGAGAAAAGACTCAAGGTCATAGAAGGACAAGATACTCCTGGACTGAATGCTTTAGACATGTGTTTGGTACCTGGCCTGGTTATACCCGCAAAATTCAAAGCACCAAAATTTGAGAAGTACGAAGGGGATGGCTGTCCAAAGCACCATCTGGTGATGTTTTGTCGAAAAATGACCTCTCATGCCCACAATGATAAGTTGATGATTCACTGTTTCCAGGACAGTTTGACTGGGGCATCATTAAATTGGTACATGAAGTTAGAAAGGAATCATGTTCAATCATGGTTGGACCTAGCTAACGCATTCTTGAAGCAATACAAATATAATATGGACATGGTTCCCGATCGCATGCAGTTGAGAGCTTTATCTAAGGAAAGTAATGAATCCTTCAGGGGGTATGCCCAAAGGTGGAGAGAGTTAGCGGCTTGCGTTGAGCCACCACTCTTAGACAAAGAATTGATGGAATTATTCAGGGACACCCTGCAAAGTCCGTACTTCAAAAGGATGATTAGACGCGCAACATCAGACTTCGCTCACTTAGTGACAATTGGAGAACGTGTCGAGAGTACCCTAAAAAAAGGAAGAATCCAAGGTGCCTCGAGCAACCAAGCTAGCGAGACAGAATCCATCAACAATTCCCAAAAGGAAGAGGATAATGAAATAAATGCAGTCATGGCAGATGTTGGGTATTCTCACGATGCACCAGCCAGACCTTATGGTTCTTCACCTTCTCAGCAATCACCATTTCCAACACCATGTTATCCTTATAGGCAACCGACAAGGCCTAGAGCACCATTCAAGCAACCATGGACTGTTCCTTATACAAATCAAAGACCTTGTGGTCAAGGATATCAAAATCAGCATCTGAACCAGCATAGACCTCGAAACAATCTGGAAAGAAGGAATGCTCCTCTCGATCCAATACCTATGTCATACAATCAACTTCTGCCATATCTGATTCAAAGCTCGTTGGTGGAGCCCAAGCCTCTCAGGCCATTGTCAGAACCATACCTACCTGGATATGATCCTGATGTGCAATATGGATATCATGCCGGAACAATATTGCATTCAACTGAAGACTGCAACACTTTCAAGGCTAAAGTGCAAATATTGAACGACAAAAGGTACATATCCTTTTCAGAAGGAAGCCTGTTGGTGCACGTTAATCTCTCGTCAGAATGAGTTCAAAGATTTCATAGAGTATCTTCTAATACCAGTAGTTCAGACAGGAAGACATCCTCAACACTGGCAATCGTTGGACTGATTTGTTTCTATTTTTGCATTTGGAGTTTCTTTGTTGTTAAAAGCTGCTTGTGTTTAAACATTGTTGTTTTTAATGGTAATATTGATGAAGTAATGATGCATGTTTTGATTTAATTATCTCGCATTCGCTCATTTTTCTTCTCTTATATCAAAAACAAAAAAATACATCAGTGTTTCTCCCATTCACTTTTCTTTATCATAACCTTTGTTTTAGCAAAGATTTGAGGGAGGATGACGAAAACAAGATACCCATAATTGCTTACTATATGCTTTCGGATAAAATCCTGCTGATGATGTACATGCATTGTTTCAAATCCCCAAACACTGGAGAGATAAGGAGTTAATCCCTAGTCAACCACTTCGAGCCTAGAAGTAGGAGTTTCTTTCGGATCTAAAAAACCTTACATTAAACCTGGGGTAGGGTAGTGTTCAGTTAATCTAACTACACATTCAGATTACAAGACGAAATATCCTGTCTGAGGATCAACCACATGATATTCTTCGCACACATCCTTAAGTGTCGAAGGAACCTTGCAAAGTCCAAAAGTTATGCTGGTTGTTCTCCGAATGACCAAATGACTTGGCAACCACATTCTAAAAAAGGGAATCAATAAAAAAGCCCGCTAAGTCGATACC
Source organism: Lathyrus oleraceus (assembly GCF_024323335.1). Lineage (NCBI taxonomy): Eukaryota > Viridiplantae > Streptophyta > Magnoliopsida > Fabales > Fabaceae > Lathyrus > Lathyrus oleraceus. The sequence continues at coordinate 351,217,229 of NC_066581.1, forward strand.
CCAAAAGGAGACTTAGGCAAAAACCGGGGCAATCCCGATGGACTAAAGCTTCAAAAAGCGGTCCATGCAAAAGTTAGGGATCAAAACAAAAATCAAAGGAGGTCACGAAAACCCTCAACAAAATAAAAACAAGATTTAGTGACCACCATATCAAGAATCAAGGGGTCACCAATATCCATGAAGAGCAAAATAAAGTGTCTGTCATTTCAAGAGATTCGTACACCTTCAAAATTCTCTTAAAAAACTAATGTGTATGTTGAATTAACTGAACGTAGGACTGGAGTTTATCAAGAAGAAGGGTGGGTACAGAAACAATTTTGAGCCTCATATCCTTTGTTTCAATAACCATGAACCAAGCCACGTTACAACCCTCAAAAGACCTAATTGAGGTAGGGTTATTTCCGAAAGCATATTATAGAAAAGTTGTGTAAACTGACTCCTAAAGGTTTGCTAATATTCAACATCAATGTCATTATTCTTGTTATGTCTTTCACACTTTAAATTGCTAAACCAACATTACATTTGGACTCATGGTCCACTCGTCACACACTATCACATCATTCCAATAAATGATTCTTTTTCAAAACTTGCATGAGTATCGCATTAAAATTACCATTTCTGAACAAACAATTTTAACTGCAAGACAGTACTTGACATCAGGGAAATTCCAACAATAAGGAACAATCAGAGGAACTTGGACATTCATTGGTGCTGACCCGAATCAAGACTACCTCACAACCCACGAATCAGGTGCATGCCACCCAGAACATCAAGTTGATCATAGGAAAATTACTCCAAGAATTGGTCAGTCTTAAACAGTCTCCAACATCTGTTAATAAATGTGCAAATCATTTCAAGAATCAGTTGATCCAGAGCAAATCATCTTAGAATTCTATTAACTAGGGGTAGATCACCTAGAGGTTCTGGTGGCCATGGGAAGACCCCTTCAATATTCAATTAGGGTGAGTTAAATCGCTTCAACGCTCATACCGGGGCAAGCTATCTCAAGAGCACAGAAAAGTCAACCGCTCCAAGAGTCGGTTAACCAAGGATAAATCCTTTCATGGATCAAAATTCTTGGGCAATCCGTCTCCAAATTATGGTACAATTGCTGTCAAAATCCTTTCGAGGTAAACATCTTGCATAGACCCATCGCATTGGGGCAAGATGAGCCATACAAGAGCGAGTTCTCTCCATGTTTCCAAGCAATTCAAGCAAAACCTTTTTTGCACGTCATCAACTGCAGAGTTCTAGATGAATGTCGGGGAATCATGCTACCACCCATCTAATAACCTTTCGATAGATAAGAAGCCTTGTTGCAAAGAACCTTCTCTTCCAATACCCGCGCATGAGGCATTTTGAAATCCTTCAAATCATTGCATAAATCCTCCTCATGCATTAGTCATATCGCTTTTCTCTAGCATAAAACCATGCATATCATATCATTTACCGGGCCTAACCCAATAACATGAACCTGGCATCAAAAAGCCTTGAAACACAAAATCTGACACCGAAGCCCAGTTCCCGTCTGGCAATTTATGTCAAAGTTCAGTTCTCGTCTGACAATTCACTTCAAAGCCCAGCTCCCCTTTGGCAATTTATTTCAAAGTCCAGTTCCCGTCTGGCAACTTATTTCAAAAGCCTAGTTCCCGTCTGGCAAACCTTTTTCAAAAAACCAGTTCCCGTCTGGAAAATTATCTCTTAATACCAGTTCTCGTCTGGTAAATTATCTCTTAATACCAGTTCTCGTCTGGTAAATTATCTCTTAATACCAGTTCTCGTCTGGTAAATTATCTCTTAATACCAGTTCTCGTCTGGTAGGTCACCTATTTCGTAACCAATTCTCGTCTGGTAGTCAATTATTTTCACCAGTTCTCGTCTTGTAGCCTACTTTAAAAATCAGTTCCAGTCTGATAAATAAAAACAAATTCAGTCTCGTCTAACATTTCAATTATTTTCACCAGTTCGCCTCTGGTAACATATCCTTCAAGTGTTGGCCTCATCTGGCACTTCAATCTCCTTCACTAGTTCTCATCTGGAAGTTCCCATTTAAAGTCCAACCTCATTGACAATCAAGAATTAAACCCTACATGAACATCCAATTACCCAGTTGCATTCCCACATGCATCACACGAATCATCCATACATGGTTTTCCTACCAAACAGAAAATTCAAAAAAACACAGTCATATCAATCATCAGCATACTCATGCATAACACTCCCATAAAATGGGAAGTTCAACAAAATAAAAAAAGTCATTCGCATTCCTACATTCACAGCCAAATATCCCCAGCAAATTGCATATTTGCATACATCCCATGCATCATCCCATGCATGGAAATCCCACCTAAAGTGGGACGTCATACAAAAATAAAATATAAAATGTCAGGATCCAAGGTCATTCATGTATATCTTGGACATTCCTCATTCCAAATGAAGTTATTACCCTGCATATGCTCGTGGGATTATATCTCAAGAAATCATTTTTTCGACACTACGATTAATAATGATATTTGTAACACCCCGATAATAATAAAATAATTATTTAAATTGAGTTAATAATTTATTTATTAATTTAATTAAATAATTGGAAATTTTATTATTATTATTTTTGGATTATTATTATTATTCGGAAAATATATATAAGTTGGAATTTAGAAAATCCCATTTTTGGTAAAAAGGTTATTTTCACACGTGAAAAGGGAAAAGAGGCAGAGAAGGGAAAAGGGCAAAAAGCCAAAGAACGAAGGTTGAAGGAAGGAAAGCTTGGAGCTTAGAGACTGCCGGATTTACTCAGGTAAGGGGGGTTTATCATCGATTAACGGGTATTATGGGATAGTATGTGATGGGTAGTGAGAAACCATTGAAATTGCCTCTGATTGAATGATATATGTGATGAACTTGTGACTTATTGATGAACGAATTTGGGTGATGATTGATGAGAAATTCGTAGGAATTAGAGGTAGAAAGGTTAACAATTTGTGAAATCGAAAATGTATGATTCGTGTTAGATGTTATGTGTAATGTTGTGTGAAATTTGGACTGTGGAAGGGTAAATTTGATAGATCTCGTAGCAGAGAAAGCCATTGCAGATCTGAGAGTTCTGGTTTCTGGTCATACGCGTATGGCACTAGGCAATACGCGTATGAGATGGCTGGTACGCGTATGGCACTAGGCAATACGCGTATGGGTGAAAAAGATGATATTTTGAACGTAAATTGGTCTCTGTTGGTACGCGTAATGGGAGATTGTTACGCGTAGCATACGCGTATGGGATAGGTAATACGCGTATGAGTTGGGCGAGGAAATGCGCAATACGCGTATGAGAGTGGGCAATACGCGTATGGATTTGGTCAGGCGTGGGCAATACGCGTATGGGCATAGGCAATACGCGTATGGGCAGAAGTGTGATTTTCTGTGCTGTTGTTGTGCAGTTTTTGGTTGTTTAGGCTGAGTGATGTACTTAGCTGATGTATGATGTAGCAGGGATCATTTCCCGTTGTTTTGAGTAGTATAGGTATTAGTAGAGTGTGCTAATACTGTATTTGGTTATGTGGCATGATGTGATATGCTTTTGTGATAAACTGTATTAATGATGTGTGATGATATGCATGATGTTGTGAATGTATCAGTTATGTATGCATTTGTGAATAGACTGTCTTATGGCTTTGAGTGTGAGCTTATGTCTATTCTTGAATTGTTGCTGTTGTTGTTGCATTGCTAGGTGATTAGCATACTTATTTTAGCCTTTGGGGCTGTAGCTAATTCCCATGGTGAGGAATTAGTGAGTGAACCATGGTGGGTTTGTTGTTGATGTTTGCATGCTAGATGATTAGTGTGCATAGTCTAGCCTTCGGGGCTGTAGCTAATTCCCATGGTGAGGAATTGGTGAGTGAGTCATTAGATCTCAAAGGAGTGAGACTAGTGAGCTTAGTAGCCGTATCTGGAGGGATCGGTGAGCTTGAACTGTATGTTCAAGAATAGTCGGTACCACATGTGTGGAGTCTCATTTCATAATGAATGTATGGCATATAATATGAATGGATGTATTCCAGTATTATATGTGTGTTATGTGTTGTGTTGTTAATGTTGAGTATGGTTGAGATTATACATATGCTATATATATTACTGTTGAATATGATGTTTGAACGGATATTGCCGTTGCTGAGTGTGTAGTCTGATTAGGGTGAATTGATGTGTTATTTACTTAGCATTACATGTTGTTCTATAATGCTTATTATATTGATTGAGGAACTCACCCTTACATCTATTTTTCAGGTAACGAGCAGTGAGTTGAGTAGAAGCTAGTGCTATGGAGTCTAGTGTCGTCCTTAGGGGGTCATGCTCTGGTAGATGTAACATCGGGAGGGAATGTTTGACTATGTTTTAATTTAGTTGTTGATTCAACTTTACATGTAATGTAGTACATGATTTGAATGTCGATGTTTTGTACCCGCTGCGAATTATGCAAAAGAGTCTTATTTTGATTTAATAAATGAGCATGACAGGATGTTTTGATAATTGTTGTGAAATGATTGTGTGACACCCTTCGGGGCATAATTACTCTGATTGATATGTTATTATTTTAACTAAATATTTTGGGGTATTTAGAAGGGTGTTACATTAGTGGTATCAGAGCATAGTCGGTCGAGTCGAGTCGTAATTATTCTGTTTCCCCTGTACGGTATAGGTGTTGTGTAACCTATCAGTACTCATTGTTTTAGTTGTTTGGGTTTTCAGAATAGAGATGGCTGGAAGAGGTAGAGATGATGCTGCAATTGCTGAGGCTCTGGGTATGCTAGCTGGAGTACTTGGAGGAAATCCGAATGTTGTGGGAATGGGAGCTGCTCGTCAACTGAGTGAGTTCCAGAAGAACAACCCTCCAATGTTTAAGGGAGCATACGATCCAGATGGCGCTCAGAAGTGGTTGAAGGAGATCGAGAGAATCTTCCGAGTAACTGAGTGTGCCGATAACCAGAAGGTCAGGTTCGGTACGCATATGCTGTCAGAGGAAGCTGATGATTGGTGGGTTGCTACCCGCACTGAGTTGGAATCTGCTGGAAATGCTGAGATTACTTGGGCAGTGTTCAGAGAGAGATTTCTGAGGAAGTACTTTCCAGAGGATGTCAGAGGAAAGAAAGAAATAGAATTCTTGGAATTGAAGCAGGGTAACCGGTCTGTTACTGGGTACGCTGCTAAGTTCACAGAGCTGTCAAAGTATTATACTCCCTATAGTGAGGCTACTGGGGAATTTTCCAAATGTGTGAAGTTTGAGAACGGGTTGCGTCCCGAGATCAAGCAGGCGATTGGATATCAGCGGATCAGGGTGTTTTCTGATTTGGTTGACTGTTGCAGGATTTTCGAACAGGATTCCAAGGCTAGAGCAGAGAGCTATCAGCAAAGGTTTGATAGGAAAGGTAAGAATCAGATTGATCGTGGAAAACCGTATGCAGCTGGCAAAGGTTTCCAGCGGCAGAGTGGGATGAAGAGGCCTAGTGGGGGAGACTCTAGTGCTCCTGTTAAGTGTTACAGATGTGGTCGGGCTGGACATCGTGTTCATGAGTGTACCAGTGCTGAGATGAAGTGTTTCAAGTGTGGAAAAGGTGGTCATTTGGCTGCAGAGTGTCGGTTGAAGACTGTGACTTGTTTCAACTGTGGAGAAGTGGGTCATATCAGTCCACAGTGTCCTAAGCCGAAGAAAGAAAATCAGTCAGGAGGCAAAGTCTTTGCTTTATCGGGTTCCGAGACTTCTGCAGATGATCGTTTGATCCGAGGTACGTGTTATATTAATGGCTTTCCTCTTGTAGCTATTATTGACACAGGTGCTACTCATTCCTTTATATCTTTGGATTGTGCTGTGAAACTTAAGTTAGAGATATCTGAGATGTATGGTAGTATGGTGATTGATACTCCTGCAAAGGGTTCGGTGACTACTACTTCAGTTTGCTTGAGTTGTCCTTTGAGTATTTTTGGTAGAGACTTTGGGATAGACCTTGTGTGTCTTCCACTAGTGCAGGTGGATGTTATCTTGGGAATGAACTGGTTGGTGTTTAACCGAGTTTCTATCAACTGTTTTGATAAGACTGTGATTTTTCCTGAGATTGAAGAAGGAAAGAGTTTGTTTCTATCAGCCAAGCAGGTGAATGAGGAAGTAGCAGATGGGGCGGAGTTGTTTATGCTGTTAGCGACTCTGGAGGCTAAAGATAAACTGGCGATTGGCGATCTAGCCGTGGTGTGTGATTTTCCTGATGTGTTTCCAGAAGAAGTGAATGAATTACCGCCAGAGCGTGAAGTTGAGTTCTCGATTGATTTGGTACCTGGTACTAGACCGATATCGATGGCTCCGTACCGTATGTCTGCTGTTGAGTTAGCTGAATTGAAGAGTCAGTTGGAAGATCTGTTGGATAAGAGATTTATTCGTCCGAGTGTGTCACCGTGGGGTGCACCAGTATTGTTGGTTAAGAAGAAAGAAGGTACTATGAGGTTGTGTGTGCACTACAGGCAATTGAATAAAGTGACGATCAAGAATCGGTATCCTTTGCCGAGGATTGATGATTTGATGGATCAGTTGGTTGGTGCGAGTGTGTTCAGCAAGATAGATTTGAGATCTGGGTATCATCAGATACGTGTGAAAACTGAGGATATTCAGAAGACTGCTTTCAGAACAAGGTATGGACATTATGAGTATTCTGTAATGCCTTTTGGTGTGACTAATGCGCCTGGAGTATTTATGGAGTATATGAATAGGATTTTCCATCCGTACCTAGACAAGTTTGTGGTAGTGTTTATTGATGACATTTTGGTGTATTCGAAATCTGAAGAAGAGCATGCTGAGCATTTGAGAGTGGTTCTAGAAGTTCTCCGAGAAAAGAAGTTATTTGCTAAACTGTCTAAATGTGAATTTTGGTTAGAAGAGGTTAGTTTTCTTGGTCATGTGATTTCAAGAGGTGGTGTTGCTGTTGATCCTTCTAAGATAGAAGCGGTATCTAAGTGGGAAGCTCCGAAGTCTGTTTCTGAGATAAGGAGTTTTCTTGGACTTGCAGGTTATTATAGGAAGTTCATTGAGGGATTTTCTAAGTTGACGAATGGTATTTTGGATGAGATCAGAAAGGGTCAGAAATCCGATATGCTTTTGGTTGATAAGCTGACTCTAGTGAATCAAGGTCAAGGTGGTGAATTCAGAGTTGATGAGAATGGTGTTTTGAGATTTGGTAATCGGGTGTGTATTCCGGATGTTACTGAGCTTAAGAAGAGCATTCTTGAAGAAGGACATCGTAGTGGTTTGAGTATTCATCCTGGAGCTACGAAGATGTATCATGATTTGAAAAAGTTATTTTGGTGGTCGGGAATGAAGAAAGAAATTGCGAGTTTTGTTTATTCCTGTTTGACTTGTCAGAAGTCAAAGATTGAGCATCAGAAGCCGTCTGGGCTAATGCAACCGTTGGCTATTCCAGAGTGGAAGTGGGATAGTATCAGTATGGATTTTGTTTCTGGTTTGCCGAGGACAAGTAAGAATTTTGAGGCTATATGGATAATTGTTGATAGATTGACGAAGTCGGCTCATTTCATTCCGATCAGAATGGATTATCCGTTAGAGAGATTAGCCGAGTTGTATATTGAGAAGATTGTAAGTTTGCATGGTATTCCGTCTAGTATTGTTTCGGACAGAGATCCTAGATTTACATCGAAGTTCTGGGAAGGTTTGCAGAGGGCTTTGGGAACTAAGCTGAGATTGAGTTCTGCATATCATCCGCAGACTGATGGCCAGACTGAGAGGACGATTCAGTCATTAGAGGATCTTTTGAGAGCTTGTGTTTTGGAAAAAGGAGGTGCTTGGGATTGTTACTTACCTTTGATTGAGTTTACCTACAACAATAGTTTTCATTCGAGCATTGGTATGGCACCGTTTGAAGCTTTGTATGGTAGGAGATGTCGGACACCGTTATGTTGGTATGAGTCCGGTGAGAGTGCTGTGGTTGGACCGGAGATTGTTCAACAAACTACGGAAAAGATTAAGATGATTCAGGAGAAGATGAGAATTGCTCAGAGTCGTCAGAAGAGTTATCATGACAAGAGGAGGAAGTCACTTGAGTTCCAAGAGGGAGATCATGTGTTTCTTCGTGTTACTCCGATAACTGGTGTTGGTCGAGCTTTGAAGTCAAAGAAGTTGACACCTCGATTTATTGGTCCTTATCAGATTTTGGAGAGGATAGGAGAGGTAGCCTATCGTATCGCTTTACCGCCGTCGCTTGCGAATTTGCATGAGGTTTTTCATGTGTCTCAGTTGAGGAGGTACATTCATGATCCGTCGCATGTAGTCCAAGTAGATGATGTACAGGTGAGAGATAACCTGACTGTTGAAACATCACCTATGAGGATTGAGGATCGAGAGTTGAAGCAGTTGCGGGGTAAAGAGATTGCCTTGGTGAAGGTAGCTTGGGGAGGACCAGCAGGTGGCAATGTGACTTGGGAACTGGAGAGTAAGATGAAGGAGTCTTACCCAGAGTTGTTCGCTTGAGGTATGTTTTCGAGGACGAAAACTCTTTTAGTGGGGGAGAGTTGTAACACCCCGATAATAATAAAATAATTATTTAAATTGAGTTAATAATTTATTTATTAATTTAATTAAATAATTGGAAATTTTATTATTATTATTTTTGGATTATTATTATTATTCGGAAAATATATATAAGTTGGAATTTAGAAAATCCCATTTTTGGTAAAAAGGTTATTTTCACACGTGAAAAGGGAAAAGAGGCAGAGAAGGGAAAAGGGCAAAAAGCCAAAGAACGAAGGTTGAAGGAAGGAAAGCTTGGAGCTTAGAGACTGCCGGATTTACTCAGGTAAGGGGGGTTTATCATCGATTAACGGGTATTATGGGATAGTATGTGATGGGTAGTGAGAAACCATTGAAATTGCCTCTGATTGAATGATATATGTGATGAACTTGTGACTTATTGATGAACGAATTTGGGTGATGATTGATGAGAAATTCGTAGGAATTAGAGGTAGAAAGGTTAACAATTTGTGAAATCGAAAATGTATGATTCGTGTTAGATGTTATGTGTAATGTTGTGTGAAATTTGGACTGTGGAAGGGTAAATTTGATAGATCTCGTAGCAGAGAAAGCCATTGCAGATCTGAGAGTTCTGGTTTCTGGTCATACGCGTATGGCACTAGGCAATACGCGTATGAGATGGCTGGTACGCGTATGGCACTAGGCAATACGCGTATGGGTGAAAAAGATGATATTTTGAACGTAAATTGGTCTCTGTTGGTACGCGTAATGGGAGATTGTTACGCGTAGCATACGCGTATGGGATAGGTAATACGCGTATGAGTTGGGCGAGGAAATGCGCAATACGCGTATGAGAGTGGGCAATACGCGTATGGATTTGGTCAGGCGTGGGCAATACGCGTATGGGCATAGGCAATACGCGTATGGGCAGAAGTGTGATTTTCTGTGCTGTTGTTGTGCAGTTTTTGGTTGTTTAGGCTGAGTGATGTACTTAGCTGATGTATGATGTAGCAGGGATCATTTCCCGTTGTTTTGAGTAGTATAGGTATTAGTAGAGTGTGCTAATACTGTATTTGGTTATGTGGCATGATGTGATATGCTTTTGTGATAAACTGTATTAATGATGTGTGATGATATGCATGATGCTGTGAATGTATCAGTTATGTATGCATTTGTGAATAGACTGTCTTATGGCTTTGAGTGTGAGCTTATGTCTATTCTTGAATTGTTGCTGTTGTTGTTGCATTGCTAGGTGATTAGCATACTTATTTTAGCCTTTGGGGCTGTAGCTAATTCCCATGGTGAGGAATTAGTGAGTGAACCATGGTGGGTTTGTTGTTGATGTTTGCATGCTAGATGATTAGTGTGCATAGTCTAGCCTTCGGGGCTGTAGCTAATTCCCATGGTGAGGAATTGGTGAGTGAGTCATTAGATCTCAAAGGAGTGAGACTAGTGAGCTTAGTAGCCGTATCTGGAGGGATCGGTGAGCTTGAACTGTATGTTCAAGAATAGTCGGTACCACATGTGTGGAGTCTCATTTCATAATGAATGTATGGCATATAATATGAATGGATGTATTCCAGTATTATATGTGTGTTATGTGTTGTGTTGTTAATGTTGAGTATGGTTGAGATTATACATATGCTATATATATTACTGTTGAATATGATGTTTGAACGGATATTGCCGTTGCTGAGTGTGTAGTCTGATTAGGGTGAATTGATGTGTTATTTACTTAGCATTACATGTTGTTCTATAATGCTTATTATATTGATTGAGGAACTCACCCTTACATCTATTTTTCAGGTAACGAGCAGTGAGTTGAGTAGAAGCTAGTGCTATGGAGTCTAGTGTCGTCCTTAGGGGGTCATGCTCTGGTAGATGTAACATCGGGAGGGAATGTTTGACTATGTTTTAATTTAGTTGTTGATTCAACTTTACATGTAATGTAGTACATGATTTGAATGTCGATGTTTTGTACCCGCTGCGAATTATGCAAAAGAGTCTTATTTTGATTTAATAAATGAGCATGACAGGATGTTTTGATAATTGTTGTGAAATGATTGTGTGACACCCTTCGGGGCATAATTACTCTGATTGATATGTTATTATTTTAACTAAATATTTTGGGGTATTTAGAAGGGTGTTACAATATTCCCAGCAATTTTCTTTACAATCATCGCTCCCAATTAGAGGTTACCCTAAAAAGTCTCTTATGAGCTTTTTCCCCTGCAGAGAATTTCCAGTAAGTCTCCCTCAAAAGGAGTCTTTTCTTAAAATTCCCCCCAACAGACGAATATTCGAGATACTGCTTCATTTATCTGAAGAATATCATTTTTACTGTTTTAGGTGTTGCTTCATCAATATGAAGAGTCTCATTTCAGAGTTTTTAGAGATACTTCTCTAAGTATCCTCGGAGAGTCTTAGATTCAATTAAGGTATCATTCCCTTGTTCAGAATATCTTAATTCTATCATATAAGATGCTGCTTCGACTCGATACAGAGAATCTCATTTTTACTGTTTGAAATACTGCTTCATCAATATGAAGAGTCTCATTTCAGATTTTCTTTAGAGATACTGCTCTAATATCCTCGGAGAATCTTAGATTCAGTTAAGGTATCTTTCCCCTACTGGAATATCTTAATTCTATCATATAAGATGCTGATTCGACTCGATACAGAGAATCTCATTTTTACTGTTTGAGATACTGCTTCATCAATATGAAGAGTCTCATTTCAGATTTTCTTTAGAGATATTGCTTTAATATCCTCTGAGAGTCTTAGATTCAATTAAGGTATCTTTCCCCTGCTGGAATATCTTAATTCTATCATATAAGATGCTGCTTCGAATCGATACAGAGAATCTCATTTTTACTGTTTGAGATACTGCTTCATCAATATGAAGAGTCTCATTTCATATTCTGTTTGAGATACTGCTTCATTTATCCGAAGAATCTCATTTGTCTATTTAAGACATTGTTTCATTCATTTGAAGAATCTCATTTGGTTTCAAGATACTGCTCTAGTATCCTCGGAGATCTTAGATACAATTGAGGTATCATTCCCTTGTTGGAATATCTTGATGATATCATGTAAGAAACTGCTCCGTTTGATCCCCAGAGAATATCATGTTTTCTGTTCAAGACAATGTTCTGCTAATTTTCAAAAGTCTTAGATACCATTAAGGTATCACTCTATTGTTGGAATATCTCGATCATGGCATCCAAGATGTTGTCCCGATAATTCCCAGAGAGTCTTAATTGTTTTATTTTACCTTTCGATAACCTTTTCTTACTATATTTCTCACTGCATTTTGTTTTCGCATTTCTTCCTTACATTTCAAAGGACAAAATTTGAGTCTTTTAAGTATTTAATTATCTTCCATCGCGAATGTACGAAGACTGTTGTCATTCGTTATTTCTGATTCAAGGTAATTAAATAGGGGCAGTTGTCATACCCCAATTTTGTCCCTACCCCGATACAATTTTCATCTGATCCATGACCCTACTGCACATGCATACATTCATTATTTCTATAAAAAAAAATGGGTAACCGGTTACCCTGATTACCCAGACCAAAAACTAAATTTTTGGCCATTTTGGGACTGTGTAACCGGTTACCCTAATCAGGGTAACCGATTACACCTGTGCAGACATCAAAAACAACTCTATTTTTTACCCAAAGGACCTTTTGGTTCACCCACTTCAACCTCTTTTCTTCCCCTATAAATAGAGCACTATCCTCACTCATTTTTCAAGCTTGAAAGCCACAAAACCTCTGTCCAAATCACCTTCAAGCTCTCTCTCTTTTCAACCTAAACCTTAACTCACCCAAACCTTCTTTTCTTCTTTGAACCACCCAACCACCATGTAAAAATACACCATTTCCACACAACAACAACAGTAGAAAACTTCTAACCTTCACTTACATAATCATTCACCATCACCATATAAACATACACCTTCCTTCTTTTCCATTTTCCTACCACAACAACCATAGCCACCCTCTTCCAAGCTTTTTGTTTCATTCTCAAACCCAAACACAACAATAACCTAGTTTTGACACCACACTCTTGGTAATATTTTGGACTCAAACTCTTTAATATTTTTTGGTTTTGTTTTATGTTTGAAAATGAGTTTTTACTCTTGGGTTGTATTTTGAGAGAAATTTGAGCCAACTTTGAGACAAGTGTTTTTGTTGGGTTTACACTCTTTTTCGGGATTTTTTTGCTCTTACTACTTTTTATCCACCATTTTCAATCAAACCTTGTTTCTTGTTATCATTTAATATTTATTGTTGACTTGTTGTTACATTTATGTGGTTGATGAGTTCTATTAGATCATGACCATGGTTGTTTAGAGTTGATTAAATCTTCAATACTTCAAACCTATTAATGGTTGATCAATAGATCATTCATGATACTTTGAGGCATTGATAGATTGCCTCTATTTCAACCATGCTTGGGTCATTTGATACATAGATGAAACCATTTCCTTTACATTGTTTCTTGTTATCATTTAATATTTATTGTTGACTTGTTATTACATTGATTTGGTTGATGAGATCTATTAAATCATGGCCAGGTTGTTTAGAGTTGATAAAACCTTCAATGTTTCAAACCTATTAATGATTGATCAATAGATCCTTCATGATACTTTGAGGCATTGATAGGTTGCCTCTATTTCAACCATGATTGGGTCATTTGATACATAAATGAAACCATTATCTTTATATTAACTTGTTATTCTATTTGCTTATTGTTATTCTACTAACCACTAACTACTAATTCCTAACATTTATATTATTGCACTTTAATTCCTTGCAATTTATTTTATTGTTACTAACCATTAACTACTAACTTCTAACATTTATATCATTGCATTTTAATTCCTTGCAATTTATTTTATGTTCACTAACCATTATTATTGTGATATTACCATTCTTTATCTTGTGATTTACTTTTATGTCATTACCTTGTAATTTACATGCAAGTACTCATTATCATCATCATTTTACAAACTCATCATGCATGTTTATTTACTTGTTATTTATTTTATTGTCGTCATACATTAAAAATAACAAAAACATGATAAAATGATAAAGACCAAAAATATTCACTCCACTCTTAATCAACTTGGACTTAGAGGATTTCATCTTAGGACCTTTGCTTGGAAGCCTTCCTTTACTCTTAGTGATACATTGCAAACACTTGGATTTTCATCCGTAACTTACATGCATGTTGTAAGAATGGCATCATGGCACCACCTTAGAGGAACATGTTTGTAAGGCCATTATCCTTTGTTTAGCATAGGTCACTTTAGCACACAAAAGGCTTTCTCTTGGGCTACCTTACAATGAGACTCTTTATTTTCTTGTTGGTTATTTTGCATTCACGTTGCATAAGCTAAAATTCATAAGCAATCTCATTTCGAGACCATTTTCATAATTCAATTCATATGCACATTTAAATATAAATCTCGGTCAATATCGAGTGCACCTTTTCCAAATCAATTCAAAACACCCTTGTAAGTCGATCGCTTTTAAAGCATCGTCATCAACCTCACATAGCTTACTCTTAGGCTTTCTTACAATGAGACCTATTCGATTTTTATCGAGTAGAAGAGCAATACACTAAATAAATTCACTTCATCCAAAACACAAATTTAAAACCTCGATCCAACATCGATTATTCTTTATTAAAAAATAAACCTAATCACAATCAAATAATATTTCACTTAAGAATAAAAGAGGTCATGGTTTGGAATTTTCAACTCCTCTCCTTGATTATTTGAACACAAACTCTTGTACTCGATTAATCGAACAACCGTCATTTCTAATCCACCTAAGCACAAATAAACCGAATTCTTTTACATTAAGGAATAAAAAGGGAGGTAACTTTGAGTCTTCAATTTTTTCTCCTCGATTATTTGAATACAAGTTCTCTTACTTGTTTAGTCAAATAGTTATTGTTCCTCTACAAATCTCCCAGCCCCGATTAAATCAAAATATTTTCACAATAAGTTGAATGAAAAAGGAGTTAACTTTAAGTTTTCAACTTCATTCCTCAATTGGTCGAATACGAGTTCTCTTACTCGGTCAGTCGAACAATTGTCATTTCTCTGCAAACATACAACTTAATCAAACCACTTTCATAACAAATTATACAAAAAGGGAGATGGTCTTGAGTCTTCGATTCCTCTCCTAAAATGCTTAGATATGAGTTGTTTTACTCAGTCATTCAAGTATTTGCCGTTGATGCTAAAATACATCAATATTATACAACCTTATTTTCATAAATACTCAGATGAAACAGAGAGCGGTTTAGAGTCTTGTATTCCCTTTCTCGGTTATTATGATACGAGTTGATTTACTCGACTATCCGAGTAATCGTCATCCAACCAAAAACATCTCAACACATCAAACATATCTCTTTTCTCGCCCTCGTGCGATCGAAACCAATCAAAACATCCAACATATTAATCCAACTTGTCACCCCCGTGTGACCAAAACTCTTTTCAAAATAACACTGTTTAATCCTTTCTAACGCGCATAACAAACTAGTGCTTAAGCCTCCGCCGAGAGTAGACAAGCCAGCATTTAGCCTTTAAAATACGATCTAAACAGTTGTTCGTTAAAAGACACCAACCAACCGTAGTTCCCCGAACTACGAATGCTCTGGTTTCCTTATTTAAGGTTACGTAGGTAGGAGATTGCTGTATCTTCGCGAGCACACTAATAAAAAAACCTCCCCTTTCTCGTTTCTGAGGTTCTCATCCATTTCTATTCTCAATATTTTAACCCAAAGATAACAAACAAACATAAATTAACACTCGAAATGCAAATTAGAACTAAAAGGTTCCCGTTGAGTACAACGGACGTAAGGGGTGCTAATACCTTCCCCTTACGTAATCCACTCTCGAACCCAAATATGGTTGCGACGACCATTATTCCATTCTCCAAAGGTTTTATCGATATTTTCCTATTCCTTCATTGGGATAAATAAAGTTCGGTGCGACTCTGTTCGAACATAATTTTCCGCGACCATCGCGAGGGGTCGTATTTTTCGAGATGCGACAGTAGCCACTTCAGAGGCAACAATCCTCACGGGAGGAATTGCAGGAGTTGGAGAAGCTTGACTTTGCGCAGCAAGGACTGACTCCATCATTGCAGTCAGTCTGGAAATATCTTCCTTCAGGTCTCTGTTCTCTTGTTCGAGGTGTTCCATGATCTTCTGATGATTTGCTCGGGTGTTATACCGGTGCGTCAGCTTGTCTTCAAAATAAATGAAGAGCAAAGAGTTAGACCACTGATCAAGAGCTCTGAACAAAACCTTCTTATGCATATGATGCATGCAATGCTTGTGCGTATGATTTGTTTTTTATTAGAGGAACTTTATAGGGATCTATTTGCAAATGTTTGAAAAATATTGAACTTTTAAGACATATATGGAATACTCATAGAAATATTATTTGGAAACTTTTTACACCAAAGAAGTAGTACAGTCTTGGTAACCAAATACAATACAAGAGAAAAGGAGAATAAACATCATATGGAGCCCTAAAAGCAATCTGAAGGTGAGAAAAACAAGAAAGGGGGGTTTGAATTGTTTGGAAAAATAAGCGCTTTTCAAAATGAAAATCACACAAGGATTTTATACTGGTTCGCTTATAACACAAAGCTACTCCAGTCCACCCGGCCAAGGTGATTTCGCCTTCAACAAGGACTTAATCCACTAATCTTGAAAGATTACAAACAACGCCTAAGAGAAAAATCTCTTAGTCCTCTCAAGTCTACGGACTACACTAAGTCACTTGAGGAAATCAACAAACAAAAGATGAAAGATAAATTGTAATCTAGAGTGCTTCTAAGAAAGCAAATATTACAGTATTAAGAACAAGAGTTTTTCACGTTATAAGCAAAAGCTTCGTGAAGATCTTAGAGAGAAGGAGTGTTTTTCTTGACTTGGTGTTTCAGTATAATTTTGGCTTGTTGGCTTGCTGATTGTTCTCTCGTGTGTTACTGAAAGTTGATTTGCAATCCTTTATATAGATCAGTTGAAGTAGTAGTTGAAACTGGTGGATATTGAGATGAAGTTACGCCATCACATAATTAGCTAATGCAGGATGACTTTTTCTTCTTGAAAAGACTACTTACCACAAGTAGTATTTTCTTTATTGAGATTGGAGATTAACGTCTCTTTCTCAATTAGGAAATCCACTTGAAAATCTTTACTTGTCTTCAACGTTACTCTTTCATGATTAGCAAATCCATAATCAGAGTATTTGTATTTCTGGAGAACCTTGGAATCTTGCTTCTGATGTTGATCTAAATAGATTCTTCAGATAGCGTTGTTCAGAGTCAGAGGTTCTAGGACTTACTTCTTGTTCAGATGCTTCTGATACCTGTTGTTTAGTTCAGAGTTAGACTTTCTTGAGCTTGTTTCTACTTCAGAGCTTCTGATCATTTGATAATATGCTTCTGATCTGATACTCTATCTGATGACATCATCAGATTTCTTACTTATTTCTTTAGAACCCTGCACACTTAGAAACTTTTCGTTAGGGTGCCATTTTTGGTTTCATCCTTTGTTATCATCAAAATCAAGGAATCTGTTGTAGAACAATTTTTGTTCTTACAATCTCCCCCTTTTTGATGATGACAAAACAACTTAAATTAGCAGATGAAACATGAATAAAATTAGATCAGATAGACAGAAGCTCCCCCTGAGATAATGCTAGGGAGTTCAGAAGTTCTTACCAGAGTTTCTTAAGTAAAGAGGTTTTTGACAACTTCTCCTTTCTCGTTCAGCTTGTTTCTGAAAACCCATCTGGTTCCAATGACATGAGTGCCTCTGGGTTTAGGAACGAGATCCCAGACATCATTCTTTGAGAATTGATCCAATTCTTCTTGCATAGCTGCCACCCAGTCGTTATCCTGAAGTGCTTCATCACAAGACATAGGCTCAATCAGAGACACTAGTCCCAGAGGAATATCTTCAGCAGTTCTGAAGGTAGATCTGGTTCTGACAGGTTCGTCCTTGTTTCCCAGAATCAAATCTTCAGATACATTAATACGACTTTTGACTTTCTTTGGGATTTCTGGAGATTTTATTTCTTCAGAGTTCTGAGTGACAGTTGCTTCTGGAGTTTTATCAGATTCTACAAGAGTGATTTCCAAATCTGCAAACTTTTCAACTAGCTTTGACTTTTCAGGGTCAAGCTTATCATCAAATCTTACATGATACCTTTCTGTGCTTTGGAATCAAACTTGTTCAGATGTTCTTTAGTATTTAATATAAAGCAAGAGCATCCAAAAGGATGAAAATATGAGATGTTGGGTTTTCTTCCTTTACACAATTCATAGGGAGTCTTTTCTAGAATAGGTCTTATAGAGATTCTATTCTGAATGTAACACGCTGTATTTACAGCTTCTGCCCAAAAGTGCTTAGCTACATTAGTTTCATTGATCATGGTTCTGGCCATCTCTTGGAGTGTCCTATTCTTCCTCTCTACAACTCCATTTTGTTGTGGATTTCTAGGGCAGGAGAAATCATGGGATATTCCATTAGAATCAAATAATTCTTCAAAATCTTTATTTTCAAATTCTCCACCATGATCACTTCTGACTCTAATAATTTTAGAGTCAAATTCTTTTTGCACTTTGGAACAGAAACTGGTGAATACAGAGTGAGACTCACTCTTGTGCTTTAGGAATTTTACCCATGTCCAGCGACTGTAATCATCAACAATGACTAGTCCATACTTCTTTCCATTAACTGATGCTGTTTTCACAGGACCAAATAAGTCAATGTGAAGAAGCTCCAGAGGCTTAGAGGTAGAAACAACATTTTTCTTTTTAAAAGATGTTTTTGAAAATTTTCCTTTCTGACAAGCTTCACACAGAGCATCTGAAGAAAACTTCAGTTTAGGTAGGCCTCTGACTAACTCGAGTTTAGTTAGCTGAGAAAGTTTCCTCATGCTAATGTGGCCCAAGCGTCTATGCCATACCCATTTCTCTTCGTGAACTGACATTAGACATTTAACATTTTGATCTTTTAAATCAGAAAGATTTATTTTGTAAATGTTGTTTTTCCTCTTGCCTGTGAAAAGGACAGAGCCATCGTTCTGATTAATGGCTTTACATGTTTTTTGATTGAAGATTACATCATAACCGTTATCACTTAATTGACTTATGGATAACAAGTTATGCATTAATCCTTCTACATAAAGAACATCAGATATAGAGGGAAGAGTACCATTACCAATAGTTCCGGAGCCTCTGATCCTTCCTTTCTGATCTCCTCCGAAGCCTACAAATCCAGCGTCTTTAAGTTCCAGACTTTGGAACATAGACTTTCTTCCCGTCATGTGTCGCGAGCATCCAGAGTCCAGGTACCATGACTGGTGTCTGAACTTTGCTGCATAGGATATCTGCAACATAGATAATCTTATCTTTCGGTACCCAGAATCTCTTGGGTCCTTTTAGATTAGTTTTCCCAGAGTTTCTTATAACTTTGGGTCTTCTAGCATTTTTAAATTTGTGTTCTTGTGTGTGTGTGTAGTGATATGAAAAAGGAGATTTAATTTGATCACTTGTAGAAGTTTTATCTTCCTTAGGATCATACCCAATTCCCCTTTTATTGTTCTGACTTACTCCATAAATCATGGATGCCATAATACTCCTATCTATCCCATTCTTCAGAAATTCTTGAAAGGCTTCTTCATATTTATAAATAATTTTATTTGAAGTTTGTGGTGCTTGAGACAACGCTTCTTCTAATTCTGAGCTTTTTGTTTTTGCTTCATCTCTTTCTAACATTAAAGATTTGATTGTATCTTCTTGTGATAGAATTGTTATCTCAAGTTCACTGCACTCTTCAAATTTTGCTTTAAGACAGCCTTTAATATTTTTAAACTTTTGTTTTAATTTCTGGTAAGAGGTAAGAGTTTCTGACAAACATGATTCTAAGTCAGATCGAGAAAGTTCAGAAAATACCTCTTCAGATTCTTCATCTGAGCTGCTGGATGTGGTAGCCATAAGTGCTACGTTGGCCTGTTCATCAGAGTCAGATTCTGATGATCCAGATTCACTATCATCCCATGTAGCCATCGGTCCTTTCTTTGTTCTGAAAGTGTTTTTCTTGAAGCTTTCTTTTCTAGGGTTGTCTTTCTTCAACTTGGGGCATTCATTTCTGTAATGACCTGTTTCTTTACATTCATAACAGGTAATATCTTTGTTAGCTTTACCTTTTGAAGTTGACTCTGATCGATCCCCTCTGGGTCTTGGTCTTCTGAAGTTGTTGTTCCTCTTTTTCCAGAGTTGCTTAACTCTTCTGGTTAGTAGGGACAACTCTTCTTCATCATCAGAGTCTTCAGGTTCAGAGTCGTCAGTGTCTTCAGTTTCTACCTGGAGAGCTTTGGTTCTGTCAGGTTTCCGTCTTTCAGATCTGGACTTTAGCGCTACGGACTTGTTCTTTTTCTGAGGCTCATCCTCCTCTAGTTCTATCTCATGGCTTCTGAGAGAACTAACAAGTTCTTCAAGGCTGATATTGTTCAGATCCTTTGACAGCTTCAGAGCAGTAACCATAGGTCTCCATTTCTTTGGCAGACTTCTGACTATCTTCTTAACATGATCTGCAGTTGTGTATCCTTTGTCTAGCACTTTAAGACCTGCAATAAGAGTTTGAAATCTGGAAAACATAGCTTCTATAGCTTCATCATCTTCCATTTTGAAGGCTTCATATTTCTGGATAAGCGCCAGAGCCTTCGTCTCCTTGACTTGGGAGTTTCCTTCATGGGTCATCTTCAGAGAGTCAAGTATATCTTTGGCTGTCTCTTTGTTTGTGATCTTTTCATATTCGTTGTATGATATAGCATTTAGAAGTATTGTTCTGGCCTTGTGGTGATTTTTGAAGACACGTTTCTGATCTTCTGACATCTTACTTCTGGGAACTTCAGCTCCATTTAAGGCTGGAGGTGTGTATCCATCTGTGATAGTGTCCCAGAGGTCAGCATCATAACCCAAAAAGAAACTTTCGATTCTATCTTTCCAGTAGTCAAATTTCTCTCCATCAAAAACAGGAGGCTTGGCATTGTAAGAATCTCTTTCATTTGAGTGGGCCATTGTTTTTCTCGTACTGGATCTCTCTACACGGTTAAGTGTTTGATTAGAAAATCAATAACAGAGCCGGAGCTCTGATACCAATTGAAGGTGAGAAAAACAAGAAAGGGGGGTTTGAATTGTTTGGAAAAATAAGCGCTTTTCAAAATGAAAATCACACAAGGATTTTATACTGGTTCGCTTATAACACAAAGCTACTCCAGTCCACCCGGCCAAGGTGATTTCGCCTTCAACAAGGACTTAATCCACTAATCTTGAAAGATTACAAACAACGCCTAAGAGAAAAATCTCTTAGTCCTCTCAAGTCTACAGACTACACTAAGTCACTTGAGGAAATCAACAAACAAAAGATGAAAGATAAATTGTAATCTAGAGTGCTTCTAAGAAAGCAAATATTACAGTATTAAGAACAAGAGTTTTTCACGTTATAAGCAAAAGCTTCATGAAGATCTTAGAGAGAAGGAGTGTTTTTCTTGACTTGGTGTTTCAGTATAATTTTGGCTTGTTGGCTTGCTGATTGTTCTCTCGTGTGTTACTGAAAGTTGATTTTCAATCCTTTATATAGATCAGTTGAAGTAGTAGTTGAAACTGGTGGATATTGAGATGAAGTTACGCCATCACATAATTAGCTAATGCAGGATGACTTTTTCTTCTTGAAAAGACTACTTACCACAAGTAGTATTTTCTTTATTGAGATTGGAGATTAACGTCTCTTTCTCAATTAGGAAATCCACTTGAAAATCTTTACTTGTCTTCAACGTTACTCTTTCATGATTAGCAAATCCATAATCAGAGTATTTGTATTTCTGGAGAACCTTGGAATCTTGCTTCTGATGTTGATCTAAATAGATTCTTCAGATAGCGTTGTTCAGAGTCAGAGGTTCTAGGACTTACTTCTTGTTCAGATGCTTCTGATACCTGTTGTTTAGTTCAGAGTTAGACTTTCTTGAGCTTGTTTCTACTTCAGAGCTTCTGATCATTTGATAATATGCTTCTGATCTGATACTCTATCTGATGACATCATCAGATTTCTTACTTATTTCTTTAGAACCCTGCACACTTAGAAACTTTTCGTTAGGGTGCCATTTTTGGTTTCATCCTTTGTTATCATCAAAATCAAGGAATCTGTTGTAGAACAATTTTTGTTCTTACACAATCGTCCAAAGCCTTCGAGATCGGAAGATACGTTGCACGAAGCCTCTTAACCTCTCTCTCATAAGTTGCTTCCATGTCAGCCTTCTCCTTGGCGAGCTGATCATACTTCCTCTTCTAAAACCTAGATGAGTGAGGAAGGAGATAAGTAACCACATCATCTGGTTCATCAATGACCTGATGCTCTAGAAACTCTATCATTGCATCCTTATCTTTGAGCTGCTGAAGGAGCTCCTCACGCTCATGAACCCAAGCACGAGAACAATCTTCGTCTCTCAACTCCTATACTCCTTGATTAGGGAGGGTTGAATGCCCAACCATAATCATAGGGGTAGGTCTCGGATACTCGTACGGCATGCGGTACTCAATGGCTCTCTTCCTTACCTAAGAGGTGTAAGGTTCCAAAGCAACACAATTCTTCGGACCAAGCTCATTCCTCCCTTTCTTATGAACTTTACATCAGGCGTGGACCATCCTATCCTTCAAGTTTTGGGGATCTTTACCCTCTTGAAAGAACAAGCCTTCCAACGAAATATTGTTAGGTTTATCCTTTAAGGGGAACCCAAGCTGATGGCGAGCCAAAGCAGGGTTGTAGTTAATTCCACCACATGTACCAAGAAGAGGTACATTGGAGAAATCACCACAAGAATCAATAATCTGAACGCCATCATAAACACGATTATACTAAGAGATATCATCATTAGTGAGATACATAAGTCTCGTGGGCCACCGTTGACATCCCTTGTTCTCCTTGAAGGAAAGCGTCTGAGGCAAGTGCGAAATAAACCACTTGTACAACAGAGGAAGACAGGACACAATGGAATCACCACCCTTTGCATTCCTCATATGCAAAGAGAAATAAGTGTCACCCAACATAGTCGGAACGGGATTAAGAGAAGAGAAAATCCTAATAGCGTTCACATCCACAAAGTTGTTGATGTTGGGAAATAACACTAGCCCATAGATGAGGAGTACAAATATGGCTTCAAAAGCTTCCTTACTCATGGCCTTCCCAAATACGGTAGCTTTGGCAATCAAAAAATCAGACGGGAGACCTTGAATTCCACCTTTGGTAGTCATATTGGCAACAATGTCGGATACATCCACATGAAGCATGTCAGCAATCTCTTGAGAAGACGGAATCTTCTCTAAACCACTGAATGGCAACTGGTCCAGAATAGGTATACCTACATGATAGGCATACTCCTCTAGTGTAGGCAAAAGCTAGAAATCCGGAAAAGTGAAGCACCGATCGTAGAACTGCACCAACACACTCATCAGACCTTCATCCACCTTGGTAGAAAGAATAGACAGAAGCTTCCCATGGCGAGCTTTGAACTCCAAAGGCTTTAATACATAAGATGTCAAACTCCTTAACTCTTTCAAGTCGGGTTGTATTAAACTGTACTTCTTCGTATTCCTTCTTTGCTTATCCATGTCTGAAAATTTGCAAATAGATCTCTTAAGTTCCTTGAAAAATCTTTATTGTTGATGGCATGAATGCGAATGAATGCATGGATGCATGGATGCAACAAACACACTCAAGGATCAAGCAAGTCACACCACACAAAGGTTCCGAGATGGCTCAAGTCATCGTCAATATCAATCATCCATTTTGGTGGATTATGGTTTACACCTTATCAACACCCAAGTTCCATTGATATTGAGGATATACGAGAACAGATCAACCGCAAATCACGGGTTTGTTGTAAGTCATGAGCATGGAGTCTCGGTTAAGAACCACCCAAAGGGAGTGTACTATGGTTAAACGTGACAATCATGTTCTAAAAAGGTTCCCATAGTCATCATCCCATCTTTCGGATATTATTGGATAAAACGACTACTCGTCTTCCAAAAATATTCTCAAGAGAGACTCTTATGAGTGTAGTATCGCGTAACAATCACCTTAAGTCTTACACTTGAACGACCTTCGTACTACGTCCTAAAATAGGCCAAGATGGGCTAGGTATCTAAGGTCCTTGGCTTCTAAGGTTATTATTGGAAAGAGTAATGCCTAACCACGACTACTCGTGTGACATTATTGAGCCCAACAAGACCTCCACCAAGTGAATGGACTTGCAAGTTAACTTGTTAAGGAATAACTCCACACAAGTCAACAAGACTATGCCATTCTCCTATCATAAGTGCACTCGAATTCAGGTATAGAACTCATCTCACAAGAAACCACCAAGCATACAAGCAATTAATATATCAAGCAATTCATAAATTACAAACAATACATTCATCCCAAATTTGCACAAAAATATGCCACAAATAAATATAAACATACAACACACATAAGCAAAAAGTAGGCTAAACCCACCAGGGAGATTGTTCCCCAGCAGAGTCGCCACTTTTCTGTAGTGGGGTTTTCGTTACCTTTAGGTTTATTGACTAAACCAAAAGTCAACATACAATTCGAGTCACCACCGTACTTTTATTTGTCCAAAGGAAAGGCTAAAAAGCGAACAAAAGCCAAGTAAGAAGTTTTTCAAATCAAAAACTAATAAAAATGTCAGAGATCTGGGTAAGGGGGTTGGTTATGAAATGGGAAGGTTTTACGCACCCAAAACATCCTTAGTACTCTAAGGGAACCCTTTTTTCAAATATGTGTTGTAGGTTGGTATTTGTGAAAAGATTTGTACAAAAGATTGGAGGGATGAGAAGAGAATAGATTATATTTACAAATTTTGTTGTTTGAATGGATGAACCCATTGCCTACGTACCATCACAAAGGTAGGATCAAAACCTCGTAGTTCGGGGTAAAAATCTCAAAGATTGGTGAATTGATTTGACCAAAAGCCTTAAGGTCTTTTGTTATCAACGAGAGAAAACTCAACCTAAACCAACAATCCACCATGTGAGGAAGGCTTCAACATGCTAGTGAGGGGTTAACCTTATAATAAGCATGGAAGACTTATAATCCAACACTAAGGATGAGGTGAGATTTACATCAACCAATATGATAACTCAAACCTATGGCTAATGTTTTTGAAATGTTTTAACAAGTGGTCATTGAAACCACAAAAACAACTTGAAGTGAGTTATATTTACAAGTTAGATTTATTTACAAAATGAAGTCAAAGTTGGATTAAGATTTATTCACAATGAGTATTGATGAAAATGGTTTTGGAAAAGTAAAAGGCTTAAGGCCTAGGTTTCTAATTTGAAACAAAGTCAAAGTTTAGAAAATGATTTTTGGCTTGGTTAGAGTGGGAAGAAGAAGAGAATGGCTATTCCTAAAGCATACAAAGATAAGAGGGGAAAGATAAACCCTTGGAGTTCCTTTTTCTTGAAGTCATAGAGATAACTCAAGATGCTCCTTTCTTTTGGACTTAGCACTTAAGCAAGCAATCAAACAAATTGAACTCAAGCTCCTAGGATTTCCATTTGGCTTGTCTCTTAACTTGGCTACTCATGACAATGGTTCTCTTTTCACAATCTCAAGATGGGATCCCTATCACACAAGAGCAAACATCAAAAAGTTCACAACACAATAAGGGGAATGGACAAAGAATAAGTTTGAAAGAGAAGTCCTTTTGAGATCAACATAGAATTTTAGCATTCTAAAGGCATGAGGCCTAGTTGCTCTTCAACAAGTTTTGCATTCTAAAGGTATGAGGCCTAGTTGCTCTTGAACTCCTTTAAGCATAGGTAAATCCTAATTCTAAGTCCTTTCTCCTTTTGCATTTGGTTCACACAAAACAAACACAAAGCAAACACAAGATAGCAATATATTTATACACAATAATGGACTCAAATGAGCAAAAGAAAAATTATATAAACATAAAATATGTGCTCAAGTGAGCAAAGTGAAAATCAATATGAATAATGAGCAAGAAATAAATGACATTAAAATTAAATGACAAGAAATTAAATGCTCAAATTAAAGTTAGTAATTAGTAAGGTTATGTTAGCTTGTCATAAGACAATGTAGCGCTATGTTAAGCAATCGTAAGTGGACTAATGTAGTAGTCACACCTATCTGAGGTCGGTCAATAAAAATATAGGCAAATAACACAAGTTAGAGATCATGACTAGTAAGCCAAGCTCCATAAACTTGCCATGCCAAAACAAAAGAGGAAGGGCCTTGTATTGACTTTAGGTTATTTGCTTGACCAAGAAGCAACCTATCTTTGACACAAAACAACTCACTTAATCATGGATCAAGTTGAGTTTTGTTTGGATCAAAGAAGGTTAAACTTCTCATTTGTCAAGACCAACCATAAGACTTTAACTCATTGGCCATTGATGGAAAGAAAGGGGTTAAGATGAAAGGGAGGGGAAAATAAGACCACAACCAGATTCAATTGATCAAATGTGAATCAAATCAACATCAACCAATACCAAATAGAAAAGAAATGAAGATAACAAGTCAACAAGTCAACAATATTTTTTTGGTATTTTTTTGAATTAAAATAAAATGCAAATATAAAATAAACAACTAAGGTCAAACCTCAAATTCTATTCAAAATAACTTGAACAAGTCCAATTAAATTCTCATAGGTTCAACATAGTCAAACAAGTTTTGACTAATTTTCTCAAAAATTTTGAAACCAGAAAGTCTTTAAAATCAATTAAAAACAATTAAAAATAGCACAAAATGAATTAAAATCTCAAATAATCTCAAATCAAATAAGAAATTCATGAGAATATTTTTCATTGCCTTATCATGATCCATATATGCTATGAAAATATTTTTGGATTTTTCAAAAGTCAGAAAGTATTTTAAAATGAATTAAAACTATTAAAAACCAAATAATTCACAAAAAATATTAAATGAAGACACAAAAATAATTAAAAATCAAAATAAGAAACTAGATTTTTCAAAAAATTTTTTGGAGTTGGTCTCATATTTTTTTTACTTCAAATTAATTTTTTTATGAATTTTTGAAAATCAAATGAATTAACTGAAATTAAAAGAAAATAGAATAAATGGAAAAAACCAGCGCCACAGGATGAAGCTCATTAATTGACGTGGCAAGGCTGAATGGCTCAGATCATGGAGAACACGGTGCAACCAATTTAAACGCGTAGCAACATGTATTAAATGAAGTAAACATAATGGAGGATCAAGATTAGAACGTGGTATCCAGATCCAATGGCCAGGAGACAAGACAGGTAGTGGTGGTGGTGGAAACCACCACCTTCTCCAGCGAGTCAACAGAATCCGACCACCAGTTGCAGAGAATTTTTTTTTCATGAAAATGGAAAACAAGGACATGGAAATGAAGCTTGTGTGATGGAGATCATCCATGTACCATTGGATCTTCTTCACTCTTCCTATATTGAGAGAAACGTGAAGAAGAAAATCATGGTGTTCCAACTGTAAGCTCAAGAAATGGTGAATTGAAAGCACCAATGGCTTGCCTCAAGTGTGAGGACTTCAGAAAACCAAACAAACACAAGGATACTACATTGAATTGAGAGTTCTAGATCCAAAAAGTTTGAATGTATACCTCTGAATTAAAGCACTTCATGCCACGATTCCTTCAAGATCTTGGCTCCTCTTTGATCTAGGGATGCAGTGGAAGTGAAAGGATAAGGAATTAAGCTTTGAAGATCAGCTAATGATGCTGAATTTCAAGCTCGAAAGTGAGAAAAAATTTGAATAAAATTCCTTTGGTATGGCTATGGTTTCAATGCTGCAGCAATTCAGATCTCTAAAAGGTTACCAAATGAATGAGAGGGAACCTTTATTTATAGCTCAATGTGGATGATCACACACTTCTCTCGTGTGCATGAAATTTGAGCTTTGATGTGCATGGGCATGTACAGGCATGTGGAAGGCCCAATGATGGATGCAAAAGCTTGCTGAGTTCACCTGGAAAGGATTTGAACATGCATTTTGGAGGGAACTAGCTTGCATACCAAATTATAACATGAAATGCCAAAATGCACATAAATGGAAAGGTCTTAGAAACTCCCAAATGGTAAGTCCAAAAGAGCATTGTGAGTAATGGTTGGAAAGCCCTTGAAATAAGAACAAAAGTTATGTTGGGAAAAAATTCATTTGGCTTTTGGAAATTAATGAAAAAATTCACTTTGAAAAATTTCACCAAAAGCAAGCTTAATCAAACCCCTATGTTTTCATTATTCAAGATTCAAACGGAAAAACTTCCAACATCAAAGTTGTAGATATTTTCAATATGATTAATTTCGACTCAAATTTTGCATCATTTGGATTTTCTATGACAAAGTTATGGGCATTTGAAGTTGGGTATTTTTTCAAATTCAATGAATTAGGTCCAAGATGACCTATAATGTTATGTATTATCACATGTATTTATTTTAGGATTATGAAATTTTGTCCAACATAACATTTGAAGTAGACATCTAAATATTTCTAATTCATTTGGTCTCACCTCAAAATCATAAAAATTAAAGAAGTTATGCCCTTGGTAAGTTGACCCAAAATTAGGGTTTCTGTCAAAATGTCCTATAATGTTTTGAAATGAATGATTACCTTCCAAGTTTCAAATGGATTTTTGATGAACATGAACGTTGTTCATATGGTTCCAAAGAACATTGTTTATTTTGGGGTCATCTTCATTTGACAAACACATCAAAAGTTATATCTCAGTGATCCTCAGTTTAGTCAGATGACTTGACTAGTCAACTTTTCAAGGCCAAACTTCCAATCTTGATGAATAAATGATTGAGAATCCTCAAATAGGCTCATATATGCATAAAATGATGAACGAAATAACTTCCCTTGATTAAATTTGATCATAGGTTGAGGTCGCTTCATGGGCAAGGCACATTCAAAACACAATTGATTTAGGGTTTCCTTCGGAAACAATCTTCAAGCCCCTTGCGTTATCTTGATCAAATTGGAAAATTGAGATACTTGGGAGACATATATCATGATTAGGAACTTTGTGGACCATTGTCATGCTTTTTCTCATCTTCATCTAGCCATTTCATTGGGCTTAGGAGCCTCCTAGGAGCATTGGAGCACACGATCACTTGAGCTTCAAAACAAAAAGAGTTAGTGACATATTTTTGTACTTTTGGTTAGTAATCAAATAAGAAAAGCAATAACATACAATACAAGCATGCTTGGTGATCTCAAAACACTCAAACAAATCCCACCCCTAGGGTTAAGGAGCCAAACATGCTATGATCCTTGAGGCAATGCACTTGTGCAATAACATGATGCCATGAGGGATCTTAGGGTCAAAATTAGGGTCTTACAAGGAACATTAGAGAATTAACCATAACTATCAATAATATCAACACTACTTAATATAGAATCATACCAAACAATATCATCATTAGTGAGAGACATGAGTCTCTAAGACCACCGTAGACATTGCTTGTTCTCCAAGAAAGCAGGCGTCTGAGGCAAGTGAGAAATAAACCACTTGTACATGTAGCGGTAAATTCATGATCGTCAAGCTATGGATGAACTAGAGATCAAATAACAAGAGTCACCACCACGCTTTTATTGTTTCCAAGGGAAAAGGGAAAAAGTACGGAAAAAACCCAAAAGTAAGAAGTTTTCAAATCAAAACTAGTAAAATGTCAGAGATTACAGGTAAGGGGGTTGGTTACACAGAGGGAAGGTGTTAGCACCCAAAGTATCCTAGGTACTCCTAGGGAGCCCTTTTTGTGTGCATATGTATTTTGTACAAAGTGATGTTTACAAACAAATAGAATGGGGAGATGAGAAAAGAATTCATTAATTATATTTTTGTGTTTGAAAAGATCTTTGGTCTTGTGCCTATGTACCAACATATAAATGAGGGATCAAAACCTCGTAGTTCGTGATACAAATTTCAAAGTGGATGCATTGCTTTTAACAAAGATTAAGTTTGAAAGGCACAAAGACCTAAAAATGGTTTGAATGAGGTAGTTCTTTTTGGCTTTTCGAAAGTTTAAGTCAAGTATAGTTAAGTTTATTTACAAATTTGATTTAAGAAGAGAAGTTTGAAAATGCAATGGCATAAGGCCAAAGTTTCTATCTTTTTTGCAAAAGTGGTCAAAGCTTAGAACAAAATAAGTTCAATCAAAGAAGATTTTTGAAAAGGGAGGGAGAGATTTTGAAATTAAAGAAACGGGGAGAAGATGAAAAGACTAATCCTATGTACAAAAGTAAAAGTTTAGAGTTGAAAAGATCTGACCAAATGGGTAGAAATCCAATAGACAAGAATGTCAATAGAAACCCAGAATTCCCTTGAACTTTTAGAATCAAGCAACATACAAATGCACAATTATATTATCTTGAAAAGCAAGGCATCAAATAAAGATGGCCACATCCAAACTTATCCATTCCATTATCTTCTTCAAGGTAGCCCATGTAACAGATGAATTTCACAAGTCACTAGTTCAAAATAATAGCTTCACAATGATCGTGTTGCAGATGAACTTAGAGAGATTTGGAATGATGTATCAAATGAAGTTTCAAATTGCAAGCACTTGGTTTCTAAATAAGTTGGCATTGGCCAAGTCCTTTAGCACAGGAATGTTGCCTAAATTCTAAGTCCATTTGTCCAAGATCAAGCCAACAGTTCACACAAAAGTTTTTTAGGGGTTTGGTTGTTATTATGTACATTAATGGTCAAAGACCACACAAACAAACAAAGTGTACACAAAACAAAATATATCACACAATATGGTCCAAGTGGACAAAGTGAAAATTGCATTAACATAAACAATTAGAATGATATGAACAATGGCAAATGTATAAAAGCTAGAATTAAATGACATTAAAATAAAGGGGCTTGAAATTAAAAGTTAGTAGTTAATAGGTTAGAAGTTAGTATTGTTTTGTTTTTCATTCTTAGACATTCTTTGGAGAACACTCAACCCACTTATCACAAGCATGGATCCTTGAACCTAGACATCTTCCAAAGGAAGGAAAAAAGGCCAAGTTTCCACACAATACCATGAAAGAGGGGAGACTTACAATCTCACTAACTAGAATGTTATGCCTTTTATGTCACAAATTTAGCGTTATGTTAAGCAATCGTAATTGGACTTATGTAGAAGTCACAATTATTTAAGACCGGGCAATAGAATTTTGGTGTTAATGCATGTTAGAGACATAATATTATGAACTATGCTCATGAAACATACCACACACAAAAAGAATATGCAAAAGGTGTGGCCTAATCTCATCCATACTCATGTTAATTTTTCAATCAACTAGCTTTAGGATTTTGAGATATCATAGGCCAAATGAGATGAATGCATAAAGAAGGGGAATAAGATGAAGAGGGAGGGTAATAGATGAAATCTCAAATTGATCAAAGGAGGACTTTTACCAAATTAATATCATTCATTCATTTTGGGAGATGGAATGTACATTCTATCAATCCCCTAAATCCAATGATATTAATTTGACAAAGTCAAATCAACCTTGACCAAGGCCCAACAACAAGAGTCAAACACCAACAAATCATCACAATTGGTCAACAAAATTATTTGGCATTTATTCCAATTAAAAATACTAAAATAATGCATTTAAATTAAATATGGTTTGTCAAATTCCTAAAACCTCATCAAAACACCAAATAAACGGCCATGAGATTTATCATAGGTCAAACAAGGTCAAAGGACCTTGGAGAAAAAATTTCAGAATTTTAAAAGACTTAAAAGCATTTTTAAACAATTAAAAACAAATGAAAAATGAATTAAATCATGAAAAATATTAATAATGATCCAAAAAATAATTTTAATTCAGAATATGAAAGAGGAAAATATTTGAAATTTTTTGGTGAAACTCTCATATTTTTTGGATCAATATTAAAATTAATATGAATTAAGGAAAATCAAAGGAATAAAAATAAAAATCAAAAAATCAAAAAAACGTGGACCACTTGGTCTGCCTCATTAATTGAGGTGGTAGATCAAGTGATGAGAAACGCGCGTTCCATGGTACACGCTAGTCAGCGCGCCACACACTTGTTCATTACAAGCAACGTTCCTGATTAAAACATTTTAAATAAATCCAATGGCTCTGGACCGTGCCACATCATTGCCGGAGCAAAGCGTCGGTCGTCTTCTCAAGCGACCTTGGCCGGACTGGTCCATTCATCACCACATCAAAAATGAAAAAGGAGGACATGATCTGAAAGGAAAAATGGTGTAGATCACGAATATCACCTCAATTTTAACTAACTCCTCACATATAGAAAGATATAAGGAGTTGAATTTTGAGGTATGTCAACTGAGTTGCTTTGATTTGACCTATAAGCAACTCAATCTTCTTACCAACATTGGTAGGACTTCAGAAAACCAAAGAATCAAGACAATTGAGCAAGATTGAGAGAGAATCGAAAAGATGAAATTTTCTGGAAAATACCTTCAATGTAGGTCTGGATTCAACTGTTCTTGCCTTGGCTCGTGCTTGATCTCACTCAGAATGCTTGCAGAAGTAGAATGAAATGCGCAAAAGGTCTTGGATCCCTGGAGTTTTGAATATCAAAACAGTGAGATTCAAACTCAATTTCAAGATGAAATTCTCAGGATTATCCTCTCAAATGGAAGGGTTAGGGGTTTAGGATCAAAGTTGGTGTGAATCTCTTTTCAATTCTGATGCTCCTTCAAATTCACTTTCCAAAATTGGCAATTGATGATGCATGGGTGCATGGGCGTGTACAGGCACCTGAGATCATTGCTTTAGGTCCACAAATGAATGTAAGAGAGTCTGAAATCAACTTGGATTGCAAGGCAAGTGTGTGTGAAGATTTAAAGTTTGATCTTTGCCAAATGATGATACCATGTTCATGCCATGCGCAGCCCTAACAATTCTTGTCCAAAATGGATGAACTTGGACTTTTTGGAAAGGTTAGATCAAGAGGAACAACTTTCATCTTAAAAACGTTTCCAATTGAAGCTTGTATCATGATGAATTTTGAGGTGGAAGTTTGGAAATTTCAACATGTTGAAATTTTTTCTAAGTGTCAAGTCATATATCTCAATATTCCACCTTGCTTAACTTTTCATGTGAGCTTCAAATGAGAAAAGTGTCTTCATCAAAGTTGTATCTCTTTCAAAGACCTTAAAAATGGTCACCAATTTCATGTCATTTGGATTTGAAGTGATAGAGTTATGCATTTTTGAAGTTTGCAAAAATCACTTGTTCAATGGCATAGGTCAAAAGTGACCTATAATGTAGCCTCATATAACATGCTCAAAATAGTTGAATTAGCTCTCACTCCAAACATAAAAGTTGAATTATACATCTTGAATTTGATTTTGCAACTTGTAAATCTTTCATATCATAAAAATTGAGCAAGTTATGGCCTTGGTAAGTTGACTTTCAAATTAGGGTTTAGACAAAATGACCTATAATGTTTCAACATAGAAAATGATTTTCCAAGCAAAACTAGCTCTAGGTCTCAACATAAAAGTTGTTTGGAATTTCATTTAGAGTAGGTTTCTCTTGGAATCATTTTCATATTGTTAAAATTGTAGGAGATAGAGTCTAGGGAGACCTAGTTTTGGTCAGATGAAATCATCTGGCCAACCACCATCAACCAACTTGCTAACCTTCAATTCTCTTGACTTTATAAGCTCATGGTAGATCATATATGTATAATATGATGAATTTTGAAGTGTCCCTTGAGAAATTTGATCAATTGGTGAGATAGCTTGTTGGAGAAGTTACTTAAGATACCCAGTCAAACTAGGGTTGCCAAGGCAAATCACCCTCAAACTCTTGAAGAAAACTTGATCAATATAACATGTAGAAATCATTGGGACTCATATATGATGCTCATAACCATTCTTGTATCAATTCATGGTTGTGCTCTTTGTCATGAGGGTCTCAAACCCTAGATGTGAACTTGATAAATCAATGGAGATCATGCCCTACCTACAAAAGAGTTAGGCAAATGCAAAGACATGTTTTTGGTATTTTGGTTAGTAAAATGATAATATACAAGTATGATACAATCGCAAAATGCTTGGTGATCTCTCCCAAAACAAACCCAATGAAAGAGGGGTAAAGAGGATGCCAAGGTATGATCCCAATGCTAATGCTTATGATGAAAGTGCATGAGGGATCTTAGGGTCAAAATTGGGGTCTTACAGTACAGAAGAGTAACACAACAAACAATAGTCCCACCACCTTTATAATTCCTCAAATGCAAAGAAAAATACATGTCACCCAACAGAGTAGAAACAAGATTCCCAATTAAGAAGATTCTAATGGCGTTAACATCAATAAAACCGTCAATGTTAGGGAACAAAGCTAGACCATAGATGAGCAATACAAAGATGGCTTCAAAAGCATCCATACTACCGGCTTGAGCAAAGACAGTAGCTTTACCAATGAGGAACTCAGAAGTCAACCCAAGAATACCTCTTTTCTTCATTAAATGTGCATCAATCTCAGATTTCTTCAGACAAAGAGCTTCAACTATGATATGAGATATGAGAGTCTCCTCTAATCCACTAAAAGGCACCTTGTCAGATACGGGTATTCCCAAGAGATGGGCATACTCCTCTAACGTAGGCACAAATTGATAATTAGGAAAAGTGAAGCATCGGTAGAGAGGGTCATAAAACTGAACCAAAACACTTAAAAGTCCTTCAACCAGATCAGTAGATAACATAGATAAAAGCTTCCAATGATGTTGATGAAGGAGAAGAGCGATCCAAAATGCAGCGGAATTAAAAAAAATTCTCCTTTAGTGATCCTTACGAATGGGCATGATCAGTGATAGAATCGTTACCTCTTGTGGCGATTGAAACCTTTGATGCATATCTACGGAGTGATCACGAACGTTGAATGGTGACAACGCCTCTACTCAGTCCACACGAACGGATTCCTTCAATCTCAGTGCTAGCTTCTACGAATGAGAGAGAGAGAGAGAGAGATAAATGAAATTACAACTTCTCAAATGCTTCTGCACAAGGGTTCTATTTATAGAACCACTTGTGTGGGCTGCAAGCTAAAAAGCCCACTTAAGTGTATGTGTCCCATATCTTATAATATGCCAAAATCACTTAACCGCGTGATACCTTACCATATTTCGTATTCTACTTAAGTACATTGTACCTTACGATGTTCTACTATTCACTCAAATGCACCGTACCTTACGGTGTTCCTTAGTTACTCTATCTCTCATTAATCCATCCTTTTGTGTGTGACCCTATAGGTTTTCACGGCATTGGCAATTATATTGAATCACGTATTTATAATAATAACAGTGAGCGGTATCTAGCAACACATCACTGTTACACAAGACACGAAAATGTCATGTGATCTGACAAATCCTTTTGTGATAATACTTATGTGTACAATTACCTTTTTGCCCTTATGTCTATATTGAACACAAGGCATAGACCGTGTCATCCTTGTCCATTTCAATATTGGGCCCCTAGACATTTATCTTGTTATGCAGGATGGGAATATTCCATTTAGGTCACTCATGTCCCTCAACATGCTTCATGGAGTA
Source organism: Lathyrus oleraceus (assembly GCF_024323335.1). Taxonomy (NCBI): domain Eukaryota; kingdom Viridiplantae; phylum Streptophyta; class Magnoliopsida; order Fabales; family Fabaceae; genus Lathyrus; species Lathyrus oleraceus. Next base: position 351,252,431 of record NC_066581.1, read on the forward strand.
CACATCAACTGTCTTTATGGTCATCCAGTTACGGGCAATGTTTGATCAGCAATAAGACACTTGACTCTACATCTAGGGTCCATAGTGGTTTCAGGTCGAAGGGTGGTATACACCATTATCACCATGAAAATAACTTATGACACTTTGCATAACATTCTATATAGTATTCTCATAGCGGGCCATTCCAGTATAAATATTACTCTTAATATTCATACCTATGTTTAAGACTTGATAACTCCTTATCCATGGTCCATGAGATGTGATCATCAGTCTATATACATAATAGTCTTAATGCTTTAATGTTATCCCACTTCACAATAAAGTTTGACTACGGATACTTTAAGAATAGTGTCCTTATGTTTAATGTGATCTCATGATTAAGTCACACTTGATACATTAAACGGACTAGCTATTCTAGGGACTTCATTAAACAAACATAATAAAGAAAAAGCCTTTTATTATTAATAAATAATTCGATACAAGTACCAAAAGTATTGGCCTCTAGGGCTTACACCAACAGTTTCTTGAAGTCCAAGGGATCTAATACAAAGGATGACAACTTCCTTAGCTCTTTTAAATCAGGACATTTGAAACCATACTTCTTAGTGTTCCTTCGTCCATAATCCATGGTCTGAAAATATTTGCAAATAAGACCTTAGTTCCTTGAAATTTATTTTTCTGTGATGAATGTTATGATGCGGATGTATGCATGGATGCAACAATCACAAACAAGGGATCACACACAAGGCAAAAACAAATAAAGGTCAAGGGATGGATCAAGTCATCGTCAAGATCAATTATCCATTTTGGTGGATTATGGTTTTCACCTTATCAACACCCAAGTTCCATTGATATTGATGAGACTTGATCAGATCAACCGAGAATCAAAGGGTTTATTGTGATTCACGAGCATGGAGTCAGGTTAAGAACCATCCTAAAGGAGTGCAATAAGGATAAAAACCTATAGATCATGTTCTAAAAAGTTCCCAGAGTATTAATCCCATCTATCAGATATTATAGGTTAGGATGACTGACTCATCAACCCATAATATTCTCAAGAGAAACTTGTCTGAGTGTAGTAGCACGTAACAACTGTTATCAGGTCTACACCTAAACAATCTCCGCACTACGTCTTAAATAGGCAAAGTTAGGTTAAATGTTCTACGGTCCTCAGCTTCTCAAACCTCAAATCAGAGAAAGTAATGTCTAACCACAAATAACTTGTGTGACATTAGTAACTCTAAAAAGGTCTCCACTGAGTGGATGGGTCTCAAGCCAACTTGTTAAGGACTATTCCACACGAGTTGAACATGACTATACCATCCTCTTATCTTAACTGCACTCAAGTTCGGGATAGAACTTGTCTCACCACTCAGAGATCACCAAGCACAACATACAGATTATATCACACAAACAAATATACAAACATCAAATATACAAATATATACACACAAAAAAGTAGGCTAAACCCACTGAGGACTACTCCCCGACAGAGTCGACACTTAATTTATGTAGCGGTAAATTCATGACCACTAAGCTATGGCTAAGCTTAACATTAATAAAACCAGAGCCGCCACCACACTTTATTATTTCCAAAGGAAAAGGGAAAACTACGAACAAAACCCAAAGATAATAAGTTTTCAAATCAAAACTAATAAAATGCCAAAGATTACAGGTAAGGGGGGTTGGTTACACAGAGGGAAGGTGTTAGCACCCAAAGTATCCTAGGTACTCCTAGGGAGCCCTTTTTTATGTGTGCATATGTTTTTGGTATAAATGATGTTTGGAAAAAAATAGAGTGTGAGGATGAGAAAAGAATTCATTGATTATATTTTTGTGTTTGACAAGACCTTCGGACTTGTGCCTACGTACCAACATAAAAATGAGGGATCAAAACCACGTAGTTCGTGGTAACAATTTCAAAGTTGGTGAATTGCTTTTAACAAAAGTTTAAATGAAAAGGAACCAAGGGGCCAAAAAAATTGAATGGGTTTGTTAGTTCTTTTTGTCTTTTTTTGAAATTTTAAGTCAATATGATTAAGTTTATTTACAAATTTGATTTAAGAAAGAGTTTGAAAATTCAAAGGCATAAGACCAAAGTTTCTAATCATTTAAACAAAGTCTAAGTTTGAAATCACAAGTAAAGAAAGTTTTTGAAAAGGGGAGAGAGATTTTGAAATTTAAGAAGTGGGAGGAGATGAAGAGGCTATCCTAAGCATAAAATGAAAAGTTAAGAGTTGAAAAGATCTGACCAATGGGATGCAATCCAACAGACAAGTATGTCATATAGAAACCCATTTTCCCTTTGACTTTGAATCAAGCAATAATCAACAAGCAATTAGCAATATCAGACATCATAAAGATTAAGGCATCAAATAAAGATAGCTATATCCAAGAAAGCAACTCCATAGTTAACAATCTTCTTTGTCTTCTCATGTATCAGATGGAATATTCCTTGATCAACTCAGAAGAAAGCATCAGACGCAAGATCAAAATAACAATTAGCACCAAGACATAGCAACAAATGAATTTAAATAGAGTCCCAAGGCTTGCATCAGATGAAGCCTCAGTTCACAATAACTTGGTTTCAAAATATTGACATTGGCCAAGTCCTGTTTGCACAGGGAATGTTGCCTAATCCTAAGTCCAAAAGTTCAGATCAAGATCAACAGTCCACCAAACATTTTTTAGGGTTTTTTGTTGTTTATTAAGTATTTTAAGGTCCTAAGACCACAAACAAAATCAAAATGCATAAACAAATATATACAATCACAAGATATGGCTCAAATGAGCAAAGTGAAAATGACATAAACATAAACAAGTTAAATGAAATGTATATGGCAATGAATGATAAATGACTGGAAATTAAATTTCATAAAGTAAATGACTTGAAATTAAAGCGATATTAATAAGAATTAGTCACATGTTAGTCAACTGTTAGTGGTGTTTTTGTTTTTTAGTGGATTAAGTCATTCATTGGAGAACACTCAACCACCCATTCACAAGTGTAAGACCCCAATTTTGTCCCTAAGATCCCTCATGGCATCATAACATTGCATTACATAGCCTCAAGGATCATTGAGCATCTTGGCTCCCTTTCCCTTTGGGTAGGGATCTCTTGTGAGTGGTTTGAGATCACCAAGCATGCTTGAATTGTATATCATTGCTTTTCTTGTTTTATTTACTAACCAAAAGCACAAAAATATGTCATTTACTAACCAAAGGTGGAATTCAAGGTCTCCCTTCTGAGTTCCTCATTGCTCAAGCTACTGTTTTATGGGAATGCCATGAGTGAGGATGCCTTTGAAGCCATATTTGTACTTCTCATCTATGGGTTGGTATTGTTCCCCAACATCGACAATTGGGAGGCATCCCCAACATCTAACTCTGTGCTTTTCATTTATTTTGAAGACAAGATGACTCACCGGTACTACACTAGAGCCAACTCTTCCAGACTGATGGATCATCTAGAGCAAGAGAACCGTGAATTCAAAGAAGAAGTCGCCAGAATGAGTGCTTTGATGGAATCATTCCTGGCTGCCCAAAGCCAGTCTTCTCCAACACCTTCAACTCCTCCCCAGAGGACAGTCATCTCTGAGATTGTTTCCTCAACTGTGTCTGCTGCCAGTGCATACTTTGTGCCGACAACTATGCCAACCGGGTTTCCGTGGGGGATGCCTCCCAATTTCATGCCTGAGGGCCCTGCCCCAACTTTTGCTTCTATGCCGGCATCTAGACCAGTCCTTGTTGTTCCTCCTTCTGTCGTGCATACCATTCCTAGGATAGACGACACCATCTATCATTCTGAGCCGTCTGAGGGCCCAGATGTTCATGAGAAGATGGATGCTATGAATGACCAATTTCTTGAGCTTCGCAAGGAATTGAAGACTCTTAGAGGAAAGGATCTCTTTGGCAAGTCTGCTGCCGAATTATGCTTGGTTCCCAATGTGAAGATTCCGGTGAAATTCAAGGTCCCTGACTTTGAAAAATACAAGGGGAACACTGGCCCTCTCAGCCACCTGGTCATGTATGCCAGGAAGATGTCAACTCAGACTGATAACGACCAGTTGCCCATCCACTACTTTCAGGACAGTTTGTCTGATGCTGCCCTGAGATGGTACATGGGTCTGGACAGTGCGAACATCCGATCCTTCAACGACCTTGGCGAGGCCTTCGTCAAGCAGTACAAGTATAATGTGGATATGGCTCCCAATAGGGATCAATTGAGGGCCATGTCCCAGAAGGACAAAGAAACATTCAAAGAGTACGCCCAGAGGTGGCGAGAGTTGGCAGCACAGATCGTGCCTCCACTAGAAGAGAAAGAAATGACCAAGATCTTTCTGAAGACCTTGAGTTCATTCTATTACGAGCGGATGATTGCTAGCACTCCTTCTGACTTCACCGAGATGGTGAATATGGGGATGCGTCTAGAAGAAGGGGTTAGAGAAGGACGTCTGACCAAAGAAGAAGGCTCTTCTGCCAAGTGTTATGGGGTGTTTGCAAAGAAGAAATATGGAGAGGCACATGATGTGACCTCCCACGTGAAATCTAGAAGACCCTCTGTGAGGAGGAAGACCGTGCGTCCTGCCGGTAACCAGCACCAGATGGCTCATATAGCACCTGTTTTCAGAGACAACCAACAGTATCAGCAACATAGCAATAACAATCAGCAATCACCTCAGCAATATCAACAACAACAGCACCGTCCGCAACAGCAGGCCTACCAGCCTCGCAACAGTAATCAAACCAGCATGAGTTACGAGAGGAAAAAGGTCACTTTTGATCCGATTCCGATGACATATGCAGAATTATATCCCTCTTTGATAGAGAGGAAGTTGATTACCCCGAGAGACCCACCAGCTATACCTGCTAACCCTCAGTGGTGGTATAAGCCTGAATTGCATTGTGTATACCATTCTGGTGCTCCCGGCCATGACGTGGAGAATTGTTACCCTTTGAAGACCAAGGTTCAAGACCTTGTGAGGTGTGGCATCCTGTGTTTTCAGGACGTAGGTCCTAATGTGAAGAAGAACCCATTGCCCGAGCATGGGAAATCTGTCAACATGGTCCAGGGTTGCCATGGCAAGTACAAGGTCAAATATGTCAGCCATATTCGACAATCGTTGGTTGAGTTGCATCGTTTGTTGTGTGAGTACAGTCACTATGATTGGGGAAGACCAGCTTCTACAAACACCATCCAAAATATCCATGTTATCATTGCTTCTGAATTCAGAACCACATAGAGAGGCTCTGCAGAAAGTTTTGGATGTGGCATATGTAGATCATGATGTCACTATAGAACAGTTCGATAGTATTGTTGCAAACATTACTGCTTGTAACAATTTGAGTTTTTGTGACTCTGATCTCCCTGAGGAGGGAAGAGACCACAACTTGGCTTTACACATATCCATGAATTGTAGAGACGACGCCATGTCCAACGTGCCGGTGGACACTGGGTCATCCCTGAATGTATTGCCAAAAACCACTCTCTCAAGACTGTCTTATCAAGGGCCTCCCATGAGGCAGAGTGGGGTAGTTGTGAAAGCTTTCGATGGGTCTCGTAAGACTGTGATTGGGGAAGTTGATCTCCCTATCAAGATTGGACCAGGTGATTTCCAAATTACCTTCCAGGTTATGGACATTCACCCATTGTACAGCTGTCTCTTAGGCAGACCATGGATTCACGAGGCTGGCGCCGTGACATCCACCCTACACCAGAAGCTGAAATTTGTGAAGAATAAGAAACTGGTAGTGGTAGGGGGAGAAAAGGCTCTCCTGGTTAGCCACTTGTCTTCCTTCTCATACATAGATGCTGAGGATGAAGTTAGAACTCCTTTCCAAGCTTTATCTATAGTTGAGCCTGTTGAGAAGAGAACTCTTTCATTTACTTCCTATAGAGATGCGAAATTGGCCATTAGGTGTGGTGCAATTGCTGGTCTAGGAAAAATGATTGAGCTGGAAGACAATAAGTCCCAGGCTGGCATAGGCTTTTCTTCTGGGGTTTTCAATGAGAAAGGATTGTTCAAGAGTGGAGGTTTTATCCACACCGGTCAGGAGCAAGAAGCTGCTGCTGTCTTGGAAGAGGATGCAGAGGATTCTGACAATTTCATCATCCTTGGAGGGATCTGCAACAATTGGGTCGCTGTGGATGTTCCTACAGTTGTCCACAAGTCAACGTAATGATCACTTTGTTTAAAAATCCTTCTCCCATGCCAAAAGGAGAAGTGATGACATTGTTGGCAGCATAAATACAATGATATTTTCATTCAATAAATTCATGTTAAATGTTTGTTTTTCCAATTATTTTCCATTTTCGCTTTTTTGCTTGAAATTGGTGATCACATAAAACCCTAAAAAAATAGAATAAAATCAATCTTTTCATCTGCATAATGATTTGCCTTGTTTGATTTCTAAAAGCTTTTCATATCCAAAATCATTATGCAGGTTGATCAAACCCATTGAACATAATGATCCGACACCATCTCCCAATTTTGAGTTCCCTGTATTTGAGGCAGAGGAAGATGATGTTGAAGAGATTCCTGACGAGATTACCCGTCTACTTGAGCATGAAAAGAAGACCATTCATCCGCATCTTGAGAATCTGGAAACAGTCAACTTGGGGTCTGAGGATGGTATGCGAGAAGTAAAGATTGGGGTTGATCGAATTGCTACGAGAATATGTCCATATCTTTTCTTGGTCGTATGAAGACATGTCGGGTCTAGATACAGATATTGTGCAACATTTCCTACCCTTGAAGCCTGAGTGTGTGCCTGTGAAGCAGAAGCTCAGAAGAACTCATCTTGATATGGCAGTGAAGATCAAAGAGGAAGTTCAGAAGCAAATTGATGCGGGGTTTCTGGTGACTTCTACATATCCTCAATGGGTGGCCAATATTGTGCCCGTGCCTAAGAAAGATGGAAAAGTCCGGATGTGTGTGGATTATAGAGACTTGAATAAAGCTAGTCCGAAAGATGATTTCCCTCTACCACATATTGATATGTTGGTAGACAATACAGCTAAATTCAATATCTTCTCATTTATGGATGGATTTTCCGGATATAACCAGATTAAGATGGCACCCGAGGATATGGAGAAGACAACATTCATCACACCTTGGGGAACATTCTGTTATCGAGTGATGCCCTTCGGTTTGATGAACGCCGAAGCCACGTATCAACGAGCTATGACCACCTTGTTCCATGATATGATGCACAAGGAGATTGAGGTATATGTTGATGATATGATTGCTAAGTCAAGAACGGAAGTGGAACATGTAGAGCACTTGTTGAAGCTTTTTCAGCGTTTGAGGAAATACAAGCTTTGTCTGAATCCCAACAAGTGTACATTTGGAGTCCGTTCTGGCAAGTTATTGGCCTTTATTATCAGCGAAAGAGGTATTGAGGTTGATCCTGCAAATGTCAAAGCAATACAGGAGATGCCTGCGCCCAAAACTGAGAAGCAAGTCCGAGGTTCTCTTGGTCGCTTGAATTATATTTCCAGATTCATATCCCACATGACTGCCACATGTGTGCCGATATTCAAGCTCCTCCGGAAATATCAGTCTCATGATTGGACCGAGGATTGCCAGAAAGCTTTCGATAGTATCAAAGAGTATCTGTCTGAACCTCCAATCCTGTCTCCGCCTGTGGAAGGAAGACCTTTGATCATGTATCTGACAGTTCTTGAAGACTCGATGGGTTGTGTCCTTGGTCAGCAAGACGAATCAGGAAAGAAAGAGTATGTTATTTACTACCTGAGTAAGAAGTTCACTGATTGTGAGTCTCGATACTCAATGCTTGAGAAGACATGTTGTGCTTTGGCTTGGGCCGCTAAGCGTTTACGCCAGTATATGATAAATCATACAACTTGGTTGATATCCAAAATGGATCCAATCAAGTACATATTTGAGAAGCCTGCTTTAACCGGGAGAATTGCCCGTTGGCAGATGTTGTTATCTGAGTATGATATTGAGTATCGAGTTCAGAAGGCTATTAAAGGTAGTATCTTGGCTGACCACTTGGCACATCAGCCGATTGAGGATTATCAGTCAGTTCAATATGACTTCCCAGATGAGGAGATTCTGTATTTGAAGATGAAAGATTGCGATGAGCCTACACTCGATGAAGGGCCAGAGCCTGGTTCCAGATGGAGTATGGTATTTGATGGCACTGTAAATCAGTACGGAAATGGTATTGGGGCAGTAATCATTACTCCTCAGGGCACACATATTCCTTTTACAGCAAGGCTAACTTTCAAATGCACGAATAATATGGCTGAGTATGAGGCCTGCATTATGGGATTGGAAGAATGCATTGATCTTAGGATTAAACATCTTGATGTTTATGGTGATTTGGCCCTCGTTGTCAATCAGATCAAGGGTGAATGGGAAACGAATCAACCTGGTCTTATTCCATATAGGGATTATGCGAGGAGGATTTCAACATTCTTTACTGAAGTTGACTTCCACCATATTCCTCGAGATGATAATCGGATGGCAGATGCTCTTGTTACGCTTGCTTCGATGATTGTGGTTAAATATTGGAATGAAGTTCCCAATATCACTGTGATGCGCTTGGATAGACCAGCTCATGTATTTGTAGTTGTAAGACCCTAATTTTGTCCCTAAGATCCCTCATGGCATCATAGCATTGCATTGCATAGCCTCAAGGATCTTTGAGCATCTTGGCTTCCTTTCCCTTTGGGTAGGGATCTCTTGTGAGTGGTTTGAGATCACCAGGCATGCTTGAATTATATATCATTGCTTTTCTCATTTTATTCACTAACCAAAAGCACAAAACTATGTCATTAACATTTTTGTTTGTAGCTCAAGCAATCACTAGGTCAAGAGCTTTAAGAAGATCCTTTATGCAAGAGATGAGGTATTTTCTTGGGATGAGGACCACATGATCATTATATTTAGCTTACATGAGCTAGGGTTTCATTTTGAAGCAATTTCACCAAGTGGTAAAGGCTCAAGTCAATCCAGCCATTTCAAGGTCATCTGAGGACCAAAAAGTCAACTGTGCAGTCAACTGAGGGCTTTGAGGTGGGGAAATGAGTTGAAACACCTCAATAATGTTCAAAAGAGGCCTATTCTTCATTCTAAACATCCATCTTGAAGATTCAAAGGTCATGGCAAAAGTTACTAAAAATGGAAAATGACCTGTAATTCAAAGTTTCCAAATTTGGCAAGTTTTTGATCAACATTCAACTTGACTTTTCAATGTCAAATAAGTTTCAAATGGATTTTTGGTGAACATGAAAGTTGAAGATCTTTGTGTCCCCTTCCTAAAAAGTCCTAATTCATGTCCATATGATGAATGGTTGAGAAGTTATGGTCATTTGATCACAAGATGTGCATGGAAATTCAAAATGGCATAACTTTTGATTCAAAGCTCCAATTTGGTCCATTCTTTGTGCAAAATGTTTCTCTTGATCAAGACATCTCAAAATAGCCTTTTCCATGCATGGGAAAAGTGTGTATGCTCATCATTTCTCATGTGATCATTTTGGAGGGGATTTCCATAATTCAAATTTGGCTTATGATACATGTAACACCCCAATAAAATAAAATAATTATTTAAATTAAGTTAATAGTATATTATTAATTTAATCAAATAATTGGGTTATTTTATTATTGGATTATTATTATTATTTTGGAATAATAATTATTGGAAAATATATAAGTTGGAATAAGGAAAAAGAGTTTTCATTTTTGTAAAAGGGTTTTACGTGAAAACTGAGAAGCTGCAGAGAAGAGGAGAAAGGGGCAAAGAGGAAGAACCAGAGAGCAAAGGTTGGAGAAGAGCTTGGAGCTTAGAGATTTTTGCCGGATTAACTCAGGTAAGGGGGGTTTATCGTCGATTAATGGGTATTATGGGATAATATGTAATGGGTAGTGATAAGCCGTTATTTGATCCTAATTGGGATTGGTGAATGCTGGAATTACGTTGGTTAAATTGTGTTAAAAACTGAAATTGAATCCGTGATTGTATGTGTCGTGATTTTCCGATAATGTAGCTTTTTACGGAAGTTGAATCGGAGGTCCGGAAGTCCTCCAATGGCGGAAAATGCGGAGAATTCTGCATTCTGCCTTGAGTTAGCGCAGGAACAGCTTCTGTCTTGCGTTAACCGGTTAACCCAGGGCGTTAACCGGTTAACACTGTTTTGAATTATGAAAATTTGTTGTTTTGTCTGCGTTAACCGGTTAACCCAGGGCGTTAACCGGTTAACACTGTTGTGATTGCTGAAATATTGCTGTTTGTGCTGCGTTAACCGGTTAACCCAGGGCGTTAACCGGTTAACCCTGTTAAGTTTTGGGACAGGAAGCGTGTTGTGCTGCGTTAACCGGTTAACCCAGGGCGTTAACCGGTTAACACTGTTGCAGAGGGGAAAAAGTGTTAATTAAAATGTTGTATGCCTAATTGATGGTTGCCTATACCCGTGTGTGATATAGTAGGGATTATTTCCCGCTGTTTTGAGCAGTATCGGTATTAGTAGAGTGTGCTAATATTGTGATTGAATTAATTGACATGATATGATGTTTTGATACATGTGTTGATGATGTGTGATGGTATGCATAATATTGTGAATGTATATGTTATGCATGTGTTGTGAATGGACTGTATTATGGCTTAGAGTGTGAGCATATGTCCATTGTGGATTTTGTTGTGATGTTGCATTGCTAGATGATTAGCATGCATATTGTGGCCTTTATGGTGGTAGCTAATTCCCGTGGTGAGGAATTAGTGATGTTAGTCGTTTTGGACTGTTGTTGATGTTTGCATGCTAGGTGAATTAGCGTGCATAGCATGGCCCTTGGGGTGGTAGCTAATTCCCATAGTGAGGAATTAGTGATGTGAGTCACTAGGTCTCAAATGAATGGGACTAGTGAGCTTGGTAGCCGTACCTGGATTGGTCGGTGAAGTTGAACTATATGTTCAAGAATAGTCGGTACCGCATGCATGGAGTCTCATTGCATAAATTTTGTATGGCGTATAATATGAATGGATGTATTCCAGTATTATACGTGTGTTGTGTGTTTGTGTTGGTATTGAGTATGAGTATGAAGTGTGTTGGTGTTGAATATGATATTTGAGTTGATGTGTCGTTACTGAATAAGTGATATGATTAGGGTGATTAATGTGTTATTTACTTAACAATACATGAGATTTTATAATGCTTGTTATATCGATTGAGGAACTCACCCTTACAACTTTATTTTCAGGTAACGAGCAGTGATTGAGTAGAAGCTAGTCCTTGGAGTCTAGTATAGTTCCTTAGGGGGGGTCGTGCTCTGATAGATGTAACATCGGGACGGGATATTTTACTTATTTTCATGGATGATTGTTGAATAAGTTTACATGTAGTATGTTACATATTTTGATTGATTTGATTTATATCCGCTGCGATTTATGCAAATGTTTAATTGATTAAATAAAGAGCATGACAGTTATTTTGGAACATTTGTGAATGATTGTGTGACACCCTTAACTGCATAATTACTCTGATATATGTTTATTATTTTAATTAAATATTTGGGGTATTTTAGAAGGGTGTTACATTAGTGGTATCAGAGCATAGTCGGTCGAGTCGAGTCGTAATTATTCTGTTTCCCCTGTACGGGATAGGTGTTGTGTAACCCTATCAGTACTTATTGTTTTAGTTTGTTTGGGTTTTCAGAATAGAGATGGCTGGAAGAGGTAGAGACGATGCTGCGATTGCTGAGGCTCTGGGTATGCTAGCTGGAGTACTTGGAGGGAATCCGAATGTTGTGGGAATGGGAGCTGCTCGTCAACTGAGTGAGTTCCAGAAGAACAATCCTCCAATGTTCAAGGGAGCATACGATCCAGATGGCGCTCAGAAGTGGTTGAAGGAGATCGAGAGAATCTTCCGAGTAACTGAGTGCGCCGATAACCAGAAGGTCAGGTTCGGTACGCATATGCTGTCAAAGGAAGCTGATGATTGGTGGGTTGCTACCCGCACTGAGTTGGAATCTGCTGGGAATACTGAGATCACTTGGGTTGTGTTCAGAGAGAGATTTCTGAGGAAGTATTTTCCAGAGGATGTCAGAGGAAAGAAAGAGATAGAGTTTTTGGAACTGAAGCAGGGTAACAAGTCTGTTACGGAGTATGCTGCTAAGTTCACAGAGCTGTCAAAGTATTACACTCCCTATAACGAGGCTGCTGGAGAATTTTCGAAATGTGTGAAGTTTGAGAACGGGTTGCGTCCTGAGATCAAGCAGGCTATTGGATATCAGCGGATCAGAGTGTTTTCTGACTTGGTTGACTGTTGCAGGATTTTTGAACAGGATTCCAAAGCCAGAGCGGAGAGCTATCAGCAGAGGGTTGATAGAAAAGGCAAGAATCAGAATGACCGTGGAAAACCGTATGCAGCTGGCAAAGGTTTTCAGAAGCAGAGTGGGATGAAGAGGCCTAGTGGGGGAGACTCTAGTGCTCCTGCTAAGTGTTACAGATGTGGTCAGGCGGGACATCGTTTCCATGAGTGTGCTAGTGTTGAGAAGAAGTGTTTCAAGTGTGGTAAAGGTGGTCATTTGGCTGCAGAGTGCCGGTTGAAGACTCTGACTTGCTTCAACTGTGGAGAGGTGGGCCATATCAGTCCACAGTGTCCTAAGCCGAAGAAAGATAATCAGTCGGGAGGAAAAGTCTTTGCTCTATTGGGTTCTGAGACTTCTGCAGATGATCGTTTGATCCGAGGTACGTGTTATATTAATGGCTTTCCTCTTGTAGCTATTATTGACACCGGTGCTACTCATTCCTTTATATCTTTGGATTGTGCTGTGAAACTTAAGTTAGAGATATCTGAGATGCTTGGAAGTATGGTGATTGATACTCCTGCGAAGGGTTCAGTGACTACTACTTCAGTTTGTTTGAATTGTCCTTTGAGTATTTTTGGTAGAGACTTTGGGATAGACCTTGTGTGTCTTCCACTAGTGCAGATTGATGTTATCTTGGGAATGAACTGGTTGGTGTTTAAACGAGTTTCTATTAACTGTTTTGATAAGACTGTGATATTTCCTGAGATTGAGGAAGGAAAGGATTTGTTTCTATCAGCCAGGCAGGTGAATGAGGAAGTAGCAGATGGGGCAGAGTTGTTTATGCTGTTAGCGACCTTGGAGGCTAAAGATAAACTGGTGATTCGTGATCTAGCAGTGGTGTGTGACTTTCCTGATGTATTTCCGGAAGAAGTGAATGAATTACCGCCAGAGCGTGAAGTTGAGTTCTCGATTGATTTGGTACCTGGTACTAGACCGATATCGATGGCTCCGTACCGTATGTCTGCTGTTGAGTTAGCTGAATTGAAGAGTCAGTTGGAAGATCTGTTGGATAAGAAATTTATTCGTCCTAGTGTGTCACCGTGGGGTGCACCAGTGTTGTTGGTTAAGAAGAAAGAAGGTACTATGAGGTTGTGTGTGGACTACAGGCAACTGAATAAAGTGACGATCAAGAATCGGTATCCTTTGCCGAGGATTGATGATTTGATGGATCAGTTGGTTGGTGCGAGTGTGTTCAGCAAGATAGATTTGAGATCTGGGTATCATCAGATACGTGTGAAAACTGAGGATATTCAGAAGACTGCTTTCAGAACAAGGTATGGACATTATGAGTATTCTGTAATGCCTTTTGGTGTGACTAATGCGCCTGGAGTATTCATGGAGTATATGAATAGGATTTTCCATCCGTACCTAGACCAGTTTGTTGTGGTGTTTATTGATGACATTTTGGTGTATTCGAAATCTGAAGAAGAGCATGCTGAGCATTTGAGAGTGGTTTTAGAAGTTCTACGAGAAAAGAAGTTATTTGCTAAACTCTCTAAATGTGAATTTTGGTTAGAAGAGGTTAGTTTTCTTGGTCATGTGATTTCGAGAGGTGGCGTTGCTGTTGATCCTTCTAAGATAGAAGCGGTGTCTAAGTGGGAAGCTCCGAAGTCTGTTACTGAGATTCGAAGTTTCCTTGGTTTGGCTGGTTATTATAGGAAATTCATTGAGGGATTTTCTAAGTTGGCGTTACCGTTGACGATGTTGACTAGAAAGGGGCAAGCATTTGTTTGGGACTCAAAATGTGAAGAGGGTTTCCAAGAGTTAAAGAGAAGGTTGACTACTGCTCCTATTCTGATATTACCGAGTTCGTCGGAATCATTTGAGGTTTACTGTGATGCGTCATTGTTGGGTTTGGGTGGTGTGTTGATGCAGAATAAGCAGGTTATAGCTTATGCTTCGAGACAGCTGAGGGTTCATGAGAGGAACTACCCGACGCACGATTTAGAGTTGGCGGCTGTGGTTTTTGTTCTGAAGTTGTGGAGGCATTATTTGTACGGGTCAAGATTTGAGGTTTTCAGTGACCATAAAAGTTTAAAGTATTTGTTTGATCAGAAAGAGCTGAATATGAGACAGAGGAGATGGTTAGAGTTTCTGAAGGACTATGACTTTGGGTTGAATTACCATCCGGGTAAAGCAAATGTAGTAGCTGATGTGTTGAGTCGGAAATCATTGCATATGTCTATGTTAATGGTTAAGGAATTGGATTTAATTGAGCAGTTTAGAGACTTGAGTTTGGTGTGTGAGAGTACTCACAATAGTGTTAAATTGGGAATGTTGAAGCTAACGAGTGGTATTTTGGATGAGATTAGAGAGGGTCAGAAATCCGATATGCTTTTGGTGGATAAGTTGACTTTAGTGAATCAAGGTCAAGGTGGTGAATTCAGAGTTGATGAGAATGGTGTTTTGAAATTTGGTAGTCGGGTGTGTATTCCGGATGTTACTGAGCTTAAGAAGAGTATTCTTGAGGAAGGACATCGTAGTGGCTTGAGTATTCATCCTGGAGCTACGAAGATGTATCATGATTTGAAGAAGTTATTTTGGTGGCCGGGAATGAAAAGAGAAATTGCGAGTTTTGTTTATTCTTGTTTGACTTGTCAGAAGTCAAAGATTGAGCATCAGAAGCCGTCTGGGCTAATGCAACCGTTGGCTATTCTAGAGTGGAAGTGGGATAGTATCAGTATGGATTTTGTTTCTGGTTTACCGAGGACAAATAAGAATTTTGAAGCCATTTGGGTGATTGTTGACAGGTTGACAAAATCGGCTCATTTCATTCCGATCAGAATGGATTATCCGTTAGAGAGATTAGCTGAGTTGTATATTGAGAAGGTTGTAAGTTTGCATGGTATTCCATCGAGTATTGTTTCGGACAAAGATCCTAGATTTACATCGAAGTTCTGGGAAGGTTTGCAGAGGGCTTTGGGAACTAAGCTGAGATTGAGTTCTGCATATCATCCGCAGACTGATGGTCAGACTGAGAGGACGATTCAGTCACTAGAGGATCTTTTGAGGGCTTGTGTTTTGGAAAAAGGAGGTGCTTGGGATTGTTATTTGCCTTTGATTGAGTTTACCTACAACAATAGTTTTCATTCGAGCATTGGTATGGCACCGTTTGAAGCTTTGTATGGTAGGAGATGTCGGACACCGTTATGTTGGTATGAGTCCGGTGAGAGTGCTGTAGTTGGACCGGAGATTGTTCAACAAACTACGGAAAAGATTAAGATGATTCAGGAGAAGATGAGGATTGCTCAGAGTCGTCAGAAGAGTTATCATGATAAGAGGAGGAAGTCACTTGAGTTCCAAGAGGGAGATCATGTGTTTCTTCGCGTCACTCCGATAACTGGTGTTGGTCGAGCTTTGAAGTCGAAGAAGTTGACACCTCGATTTATTGGTCCTTATCAGATTTTGGAGAGGATAGGGGAGGTAGCCTATCGTGTCGCTTTACCGCCGTCGCTTGCGAATTTGCATGAGGTTTTTCATGTGTCTCAGTTGAGGAGGTACATTCATGATCCGTCGCATGTAGTCCAAATAGATGATGTACAGGTGAGAGATAACCTGACTGTTGAAACATCACCTATGAGGATCGAGGATCGAGAGTTGAAGCAGTTGCGGGGTAAAGAGATTGCCTTGGTGAAGGTAGCTTGGGGAGGACCAGCAGGTGGCAATGTGACTTGGGAACTGGAGAGTCAGATGAAGGAGTCTTATCCGGAGTTATTTGCTTGAGGTATGTTTTCGAGGACGAAAACTCTTTTAGTGGGGGAGAGTTGTAACACCCCAATAAAATAAAATAATTATTTAAATTAAGTTAATAGTATATTATTAATTTAATCAAATAATTGGGTTATTTTATTATTGGATTATTATTATTATTTTGGAATAATAATTATTGGAAAATATATAAGTTGGAATAAGGAAAAAGAGTTTTCATTTTTGTAAAAGGGTTTTACGTGAAAACTGAGAAGCTGCAGAGAAGAGGAGAAAGGGGCAAAGAGGAAGAACCAGAGAGCAAAGGTTGGAGAAGAGCTTGGAGCTTAGAGATTTTTGCCGGATTAACTCAGGTAAGGGGGGTTTATCGTCGATTAATGGGTATTATGGGATAATATGTAATGGGTAGTGATAAGCCGTTATTTGATCCTAATTGGGATTGGTGAATGCTGGAATTACGTTGGTTAAATTGTGTTAAAAACTGAAATTGAATCCGTGATTGTATGTGTCGTGATTTTCCGATAATGTAGCTTTTTACGGAAGTTGAATCGGAGGTCCGGAAGTCCTCCAATGGCGGAAAATGCGGAGAATTCTGCATTCTGCCTTGAGTTAGCGCAGGAACAGCTTCTGTCTTGCGTTAACCGATTAACCCAGGGCGTTAACCGGTTAACACTGTTTTGAATTATGAAAATTTGTTGTTTTGTCTGCGTTAACCGGTTAACCCAGGGCGTTAACCGGTTAACACTGTTGTGATTGCTGAAATATTGCTGTTTGTGCTGCGTTAACCGGTTAACCCAGGGCGTTAACCGGTTAACCCTGTTAAGTTTTGGGACAGGAAGCGTGTTGTGCTGCGTTAACCGGTTAACCCAGGGCGTTAACCGGTTAACACTGTTGCAGAGGGGAAAAAGTGTTAATTAAAATGTTGTATGCCTAATTGATGGTTGCCTATACCCGCGTGTGATATAGTAGGGATTATTTCCCGCTGTTTTGAGCAGTATCGGTATTAGTAGAGTGTGCTAATATTGTGATTGAATTAATTGACATGATATGATGTTTTGATACATGTGTTGATGATGTGTGATGGTATGCATAATATTGTGAATGTATATGTTATGCATGTGTTGTGAATGGACTGTATTATGGCTTAGAGTGTGAGCATATGTCCATTGTGGATTTTGTTGTGATGTTGCATTGCTAGATGATTAGCATGCATATTGTGGCCTTTATGGTGGTAGCTAATTCCCGTGGTGAGGAATTAGTGATGTTAGTCGTTTTGGACTGTTGTTGATGTTTGCATGCTAGGTGAATTAGCGTGCATAGCATGGCCCTTGGGGTGGTAGCTAATTCCCATAGTGAGGAATTAGTGATGTGAGTCACTAGGTCTCAAATGAATGGGACGAGTGAGCTTGGTAGCCGTACCTGGATTGGTCGGTGAAGTTGAACTATATGTTCAAGAATAGTCGGTACCGCATGCATGGAGTCTCATTGCATAAATTTTGTATGGCGTATAATATGAATGGATGTATTCCAGTATTATACGTGTGTTGTGTGTTTGTGTTGGTATTGAGTATGAGTATGAAGTGTGTTGGTGTTGAATATGATATTTGAGTTGATGTGTCGTTACTGAATAAGTGATATGATTAGGGTGATTAATGTGTTATTTACTTAACAATACATGAGATTTTATAATGCTTGTTATATCGATTGAGGAACTCACCCTTACAACTTTATTTTCAGGTAACGAGCAGTGATTGAGTAGAAGCTAGTCCTTGGAGTCTAGTATAGTTCCTTAGGGGGGGTCGTGCTCTGATAGATGTAACATCGGGACGGGATGTTTTACTTATTTTCATGGATGATTGTTGAATAAGTTTACATGTAGTATGTTACATATTTTGATTGATTTGATTTATATCCGCTGCGATTTATGCAAATGTTTAATTGATTAAATAAAGAGCATGACAGTTATTTTGGAACATTTGTGAATGATTGTGTGACACCCTTAACTGCATAATTACTCTGATATATGTTTATTATTTTAATTAAATATTTGGGGTATTTTAGAAGGGTGTTACAATACAAGCAAGACAACCATTCCATCATGACCATTAGTTGATTTTGAGTAAATTTGAAGCTTAACATGGAGCTTATCACGTGTAGCATGGGCATGGGACCTCATTGTGCATTTTTACAAATTGATCCACATCTCTCTAATCATGTTTAATACAAGGCTTAATTGGATTTCAGTGTGATTAGCATGCCATATAAATACCAAACCCTAACCATAATTGAAAGGAGGAAGCATTCCTGATCTAGAATTTCAAAGTTCCCTCCAAAATTCTCTCTCTTTGAATTCTTCATTTCTTCACACAAAGACCAAAAATTCTTGCATAATCTTGTTCATCATGCTTCATTGAGCAAGAATCAACCATTGGTTTGAGCAATTCAGTCCAGATTCGAGCAGTTCAAGTGCAAACTCATAGCAATGGAAGTTGGAAATTGAGCTAGATCCAGGTGGTTTCAATTGTTTCTTTGTGCACAAAGCTTCAAGGCAAGGTTAAAGGAGTAGATATGACCCCTCTTGACTAAAGCCCACCCATTGTTTTGAGCCTCTTGTATGTATATAGATTGTGATGTTTGCTTTTGATGTGTTTGCTTTTGATATGTTTGCTTTTGATGGTTGTTTGTTATGATTGGGAGTCGGATATAAGTCCATGTATTGGCATTCTGTTTCCTTTTTGTGGTTGGGAGTCGGATATAAGTCCATGTATTGGCATTCTGTTTCTTTTTTTTGTTGTTAGGAGTCGGGTGTAAGTCCATGTATTGGCATTCTGTTTCCTTTTATTGAGGATCTCTTATGAGACTTGTGTGATTGCTTTTGCTTTGTGCTTGCTTATTCCAAAGGATGGGAACTTACTTGGATCATCTATATGATCTCAAGAGAGGAACTCCTAGTGTGGTTTCATTCCATATCCCTAACCTTTTTGTTCTTTAGAACTTAACCCATTTCCTTCATTTCTTCACCCTAACCCAAACCAAATCTTTTTGTGCAAACATTTGACTTTGTTTTCAACATTAGAAACCTAAGCCTTATGCTTTTGATTTTCAAACTCTCGTTTCATAATACTCATTTTGAATTGAATCTTTAAGTCAACTTTGACCATTTTTGTATATACTTCTAATTGGTAAATATAACCCATTCAAGTTTCTTTTGTGGTTTCAATGTCCATTTCTTAATCAAATTTTTCATAACCTTTAGCTATTAGGTTTGAGTTATCTTTGTGGTAGATGTAATACTCACCTACGTCCTTAGTGATGGACAATGAGCCTTCCATGCTTATTATAGGGTTAACCCCTCACTAGCATGTTGAAGCTATCCTCACATGGTGGACTTGTGGTTTTTCAGGTTGAGTTTTCTCCCTTTGATAACAAAAGACCTTAAGGCTTTTGGACCAATCAATCCACTCATTTGTTTTGAAATTTTTTACCCGAACTACGAGGTTTTGATCCTAATCTTTTCATAAGAGGGTACGTAGGCAATGGGTTTATCCATCCAAACACAAAATGTAAATAACTTGTATATTCTCTTCTCATCTCTTCAATCATGTTTGCACAAATAAAATTTCACAAAAACAATAACCTTTGCAACAAGTGTGAAAAGGGCTCCCTAGGAGTACCTAGGATGTTTTGGGTGCCTAACACCTTCCCATTGCATAACCAACCCCCTTACCCAGATCTCTGTTTCTTTTACTAGTTTTGTTTGTAAAACTTTTAGGTTTTTGTTCGCTTTCTAACCATTCCTTTGGATAAATAGAAGTGCGGTGGCGACTCGACTTTGTATGATTTACCTTGGATTTAGTCAATATCTCCAATGGTAACGAATACACCGCTACAGAAAAGTGGCGACTCTGCTGGGGATTACAATCTTCCTAGTGGGTTTTGTCAACTTTTCACCCTTGTTGTATTATATTGTTTGTGACACATTTTTGTTCAATTTGGGATTACTGTATTGTTTGTAATGTATGAATTGCTTGATATATCAATTGCTTGTATGCTTGGTGATCTTTGTGAGATGAGTTCTATACCTGAACTCGAGTGCACCTAGGATAGGAGAATGGCGTAGTCTTGTCGACTTGTGTGGAGTTATTCCTTAGCAAGTTGACTTGCGAGTCCATTCACTTGGTGGAGGTCATGTTAGGATCAGTAATGTCACACAAGTAAGTTGTGGTTAGACATTACTCTTTCCAATATAGACCTTAGAAGCCAAGGACCTTAGTTTACCAAACCCATCTTCGCCTATGTTTAGGACGTAGTGCGGAGGTCGTTCAAATGTAAGATATGGTACGATTGTTACGCGATACTACACTCATAAGAGTCTCTCTTGAGAATATTTTTGGAATACGAGTAGTCGTTTCTCCGATAATATTCGAAAGATGGGATGATGACTATGGGAACCTCTTGTAGAACATGTTTGGCAGGTTTAAACCCTAGTACACTCCCTTTGGGTGGTTCTTAACCGAGACTCCATGCTCGTGACTTGCAACAAACCCGTGATTCATGGTTGATCCGTTCATGTATCCTTAATATCAATGGAACTTGGGTGTTGATAAGGTGTAAACCATAATCCACCAAAATGGATGATTGATATTAAGGATAATATGATCCATCCCATGACCTTTGTTTGGTGTGCTTTGCTTGATCCTTGGGTGTGATTGTTGCATTCATGCATTCATGCACTCATTTGCATCTGTCGCATTACGCGAAAAATCGGCGGAGAAAACGAAACAACAGAGCCGCCACCGTGCGTTATTTATCCCAAAGGAGGGAAAGGAAACGCTCGAAGTAAACCTGGAAAAGACATGGTATTGCGACCAGAGAGAGATGGGATCGGGAGTCGGTTATGCGAA
Organism: Lathyrus oleraceus; assembly: GCF_024323335.1. Taxonomy (NCBI): domain Eukaryota; kingdom Viridiplantae; phylum Streptophyta; class Magnoliopsida; order Fabales; family Fabaceae; genus Lathyrus; species Lathyrus oleraceus. Next base: position 351,273,378 of record NC_066581.1, read on the forward strand.
GGGAAGGTATTAGCACCCCTACGCATCCGTCGTACTCGACGGGATCCACGCACAAAAGGAAGGATAAAGGTTGCTAAAAACTGCTCACAAACAAACTGCACACACAGGCTGGAAGGAGACACAGAAAAGACAAAAGAAACTAACTCGGCAGGAAATCGCATCCTGGGCCTACGTAGTCTGTCAGGCACAGACATCAGAGTCGACGTAGTTCGGGACAGAGGAAAACATGCTCGCTAGGATATCGCATCCTATGCATACGTATCTTCTCTGACTGGAGAAGAATCAGAGCACTCGTAGCTCGGCTAACGCACGCCAAACAAAACCCACACAGGAAACTGACTGCCAATCGCTGGACTTACATCAGACTCCGAACCAACAAACACACACAGGAAACCGACTGCCAATCGCTGGACTTACGTCAGACTCCACACAAACAGGCAAACATGGAAACCGAATACCAATCGCTGGACTTACATCAGACTCCGAACCAACAAACACACACACAGGAAACCGACTGCCAATCGCTGGACTTATGTCAGACTTCAACAAAAAAACGAGACACAGGAAACCGACTGCCAATCGCTGGACTTACGTCAGACTCCAAACACACACAAAGGGTTGAAAAAGAAACAGGGCGCCCGGAGAGATCAGCTCATCTCCTGCCTACGTACCTCATCTGGCATGAGGATCAGGGCGACGTAGTTCCCCTACGTAGGGAAAGAACTTCTAACCTAACCAGAGACTGGGAAATGACAAACTAGAAGGGAGACTGACTCGAGCCTAATAGTTATCATGTAAATTCACCATGGTCCTAGGTTGAGGTTTCTATCTAACTTGCATAGGGAGCAAGCTATCCTAAACAGCACAGGCAAATACACAAGCACAATAAACAATCACACACACTATATGCAATCAATTGGGCTCATACAAGGTTAGGCTGTGAAACACAAGCCAACTGGAATCGGGTGTAGTTAACTCTTAACCCTAACATTGAGAGTTAGGGTGAAGCAGATGAAATGGGAAGTGAGGGTAAGACCTCACAACTCTTATCCCTGGCCTGGGAGAGCTTGACAAATGAAAGTGGGAGTTCAGAAAGTTGGAACTCTTCTATCCACATATGACTGACACAACAAGGATCTTGGGTTAATATCCACAATGCATCAACACAAGGTGTGTGAGCAAAGTGGATGACACACTGAATAGCAGGAGATGGATTGCACATCTCTTTTGTCTGCCAATTGCCTCATAGAGGTCTTTTCCTACTGGGCACAAAAGTAAACAAACACAAGCATTGCCTCTTAAGGAGGACTTCAGACAGGTGCCTGCCCAAGTAACAGGACAGGTCTTCCAGACTACATGAAGTCAGAGAGTTATACCTCAAATGGTTAAGCAACCAAGCAAAGCAAAAGCAAGTTCAAAAGAACTCAAAGCAACTTATGTACCTGAAAACAATCTAACTCAATAGTATACAAGTTAAACAATCAAACAGACAGTCAATCACACAATCAGACAGATAAGCAAGCAATGTGCAAGGCACAAGCCAATGGGCATAACACAAACAACTTGGTATCAACCTACAAAACAACTCAAATTAGTCAACATTTAGAGCAAACATCAATGCTCAAGTGAGGAAGCATCATCAACTATGGACTTGGAAGTGTAAACCTGAAATCAAAGCTCAACTGTGAGTCACAAACCACTAGGGCAAGGCCTAGGGTCAAAGATGGAGAAATAATCCAAAACAGAACATGGAATTCAACATGAATCAACCTCAATCAATTAAGAAGACAATCCAAAAGTTCCTATATCAATATCATTCACCAAATTCATTTCATGAACCAAATATGGCAAGGTATGCAAGTTGTAACCACATTGTGACATCAGAATGAACAAATGCACATTAATTCAAAAATGATTCAAATAATCTTGGCAAAATTCATGAGTAAACAGGACATAAAACATGATCATCACACAAAAAATTAGAGCATTTGGACAACATTAGGCATGGTAATCAAATTGCATAAGCCAAGGCAAGCACAAACAAGCACATGTGTGACACAACTTGGTACACCAACTTAGCATAAGCCTAAAACAGAAATGGTAATTGGTAAAAGCCTCAAACCAAATCCAAAACAATAATCAACATGTCTAGCAATAGTGTGCAAAATTTCATGTTCATTGAATAAGAATCAAGCATTTCACAATCAAATGAAGTTCAAGACATTTCAAAAGCTCACATATGACCATCCAGAATGAAAAATCTCAATTAAATCAGAAATCAATCCAAAAATTCCACCAAAAATCAAGAGCATTCACAACATTCATATCAAGCATCATACAAAAAATCAAGACATTTGTAATTCATTTGGCATGGTAAATGCATCAACCAAGTTGGACATCATAAGGTGTGACACAAACTGTCACACCTAACTTAGAAAAATCATAAATCAGCAATGGCAATTGATAAGAATGCAAACTCAACACCAAAATGTCCAGCAAGATGTCTAGTTATAGCATGCAAAATTTCATGAGCATTGGATTAAAATTGAGCATTTCACAAAGGATATGGTAAGGCAATGTCAAGAATGGACATGTATACACAAGCCCTAGCACAAAAAATAAACCAGCCATGCACAATTTGCAAAATAATATTCATAAAAAACTAGAGAGAAAATGTGACATCATGCAAGAAACCACACAATTTTGGGATCACCATTTAATTATTTATGAATTTTAGAAGTTAAAGAAAAAATAAAAAAATCATGAAGCAAAGGCATATGAACATGGATGGAGGGAAAAGAAATAAAATGAAATGCATTTGAATATTTGTGGCAAGCCGGATTCGAACACAAGCCAATTTTGAATTAGAGCGCGCCAAGCTGCATGAAACGCAGCCGTTTTATTTATGCGCTGGCAAGGCGAGCCAACCAGGCGCTTGCATGCGCGCTCCATGCAACCAATCAAAAGCGAGCATTTCATAAACACATCCAAAACACAGGGCAAGGGTTTTGGAGGATCAAACGCGATTCTGGAAACGATTTCTATCATCTTCATCGTGTTCATCACATGCTCAAGAACAATTTTCTCAGTTTTCAAAAACAAGCACATCAACATGTACATCTTTCATCACACATCACGAATCCAGGCATGGCTAAAGCTAATTCAACATATATTCATAGAATCGAGCAAATGAAGAATCAACCATGAAACTTTAACCTAGCATATCTAACCCAATAATGCATGGAAATTAATGATTCGAAGCTCAGATTAATCAGTGTTCAAAGATCTACAGCAATAGCATAATGAATTTAAGAATTAAAGAGATCGATTCAATGACCTCTTGAAGAAACAGAACTGGAATTGGTGGATCCAAGGCTTTGCAATGCTCCAGACTTCTTCTACAATGCTTGTATGATTGTATGGATGAAGAATTGAAGTTCAGATGTGCACGATCTCTCCAAAATCCGATTTCACCATTGATGCATCAAATATTCAAGCTGCTTCAAACAGGCACGAATTGCTATGGATCCTCCTTCAAAATTGCTTAAATATGCTTCCAAATGAAGAATTAATCAAGAAAAGTGCAATGTATTTGAAGAATTTGAAAGAAAAAAGTGAGAGAAAATTTGATAGGTTTTGATCCAAATCTGAAAAAGTGAATGTTGTTCTGCAAAAACAGTTAGGTTTAGCCCTTTATACTCCCTCCTAATCATGCTGCTAATCATGTTTAAGCCATTGGTTAAGTGTATTAGCAAACAAGAGGTGCACATGCAAATTGGATATTCTCACCCTATGCATGGAATCATGAATGAACAGTGCACGAAATGCATTTGGATTTCACTTAAAACTTCATTTTGGAGCCAATGGAATTGGTAGAATGTATAAACAATGTACCAATTTTAAATTTTAATTTTCCCTCCAAAATTTAAGTGAAAATGCCAATGATTATGTGATGAGAATGCATGGCATGTGATGTATGTTTTGGAAAGTGTAGGTCAAAACAAGAACAATGCAAAAAGAACCATTTAATTTGGACTTTTGGTTTGAAAGTTATGCATGTTTGAAGTTCAAGTCACACTTGGCCAGGATTGATCCATATCTCTTCAACCACACATGAGAAATTCATGATCTTGGACTTTTTGGAAATGGGAGAGAAAGATCTTCAACTTTCATGTTGGAAAAATTTTCATTTGAAGCTTTCTTGATGATGTAATCTTGAGTTGAAAACCTTTCCATTTTTGGCAATTCCAAATTACAGGTCACTTACTATTTTTGGAAAGTTTTGATCTGACCTCAAATTCTTCAATGTTGATGTTTTCAATGTCAAATGAGACTTTTTTACACATGAATGAGGCATCCCTAACCATCTCCCACCTCCAAATCCATGGTTGAGTTGACAGTTGACTTTTTAGGGTTTCAGATGAATTGATCCTTGACTGATGAGCTTTGAGCCTTCAATCTTTGGCCAAACCATTTCAAAATGATCTTTGGGTCACGTGAACTCATTGAACCAACCCTAGGGCTTTGATTCCATAGAAAATGCTCTTGTTGCCTTGCACAGTTGAATCTCCTGACCAGTCTTGACTGAGGACATGATGGACTATGCAATGAACAATGCAATGTTAATGACCTAAAATGAAAATGTATGTACAAATGGGAGGTGCAAATTTGAGGTGCTACAGCATCCATATCATCAAATAAAAGAAATTTTCAAGGAACTTAAGGGGGTTTATTTGCAAAATTTTCAGACATGGAAAGACAAAGAAGTACAGCTTCAGACAGCCTGATTTGAAAGAGTTAAGGAATCTGACATCCTATGTATTAGATCCCTTGGGTTTCAAGGCTCGCTTTGGGAAGCTTCTTCCTCTTCTGACTACTCAGGTGGATGAAGGGTTGATGAGCGTGTTGGTGCAGTTTTATGATCCTCTGTATCGTTGCTTCACGTTTCCGGACTTTCAGCTTTTTCCTACCCTTGAGGAGTATGCTTATCTCGTGGGTATACTTATTCTGGATCAGTTGCCTTTTAGTGGCTTGGAGAGTATTCCTACTTCTCGAGAGATAGCAGACATGTTTATCATAGATGAGTCTCTGATTAGTGCTCATATGACTGCCAAAGGTGGAATTCAAGGTCTCCCTTCTGAGTTCCTCATTGCTCAAGCTACTATTTACGGGAAGGCCATGAGTGAGGATGCCTTTGAGGCCATATTTGTACTTCTCATCTATGGGTTGGTATTGTTCCCCAACATCGACAAGTTTGTGGATGTGAACGCTATTAGGATCTTCTCTGCTCTTAATCCCGTTCCGACTCTGTTGGGTGATACCTATTTCTCTTTGCATATGAGGAATGCAAAGGGTGGTGGTGTTATTGTGTGTTGTTTGCCTCTGTTGTATAAGTGGTTTATTTCTCACTTACCTCAGACGGTCGCTTTCAAGGAGAATAAGGGATGTCTACGGTGGTCCACGAGACTTATGACTCTCACTAATGATGATATTTCTTGGTATAACCGTGTATATGATGGTGTGCAAATTATCGACTTTTGTGGTGAATTCTCCAATGTGCCTCTTCTTGGTACATGTGGTGGGATTAACTACAACCCTGTTTTAGCACGTCGTCAGCTTGGGTTCCCCCTAAAGGATAAACCTAATAACCTTTTGTTAGAGGGTGTGTTCTTTCAAGAGGGTAAAGATCCCCAAGGCTTGAAGGGCATAATGGTTCGCGCTTGGCGCAAAGTTCATAAGAAAGGAAGGAATGAGTTGGGTCCTAAGAATTGCATTGCTTTGGAGCCATACACTGCTTGGGTAAGGAAGAGAGCATCTGAGTATCTCATGCCTTACGAGTATCCGAGACCTACACCTTTGGTTGTGGCTGGGCCTTCAACCATCTCTAACCAAGGAGTAGAGGAGTTGAGAGACGAAGACCTATCACGTGCCTGGATCCGGGAAAGGGAAGAGTTGCTTCAGCTGATTAAGGAGAAAGATGCTTTGATAGAGTTCCTCGAGCATCAGGTTATTGATGATCCTAATGATACATGGACTTCTCTACTTCCTCAGTCTTCCAAGTTTTGGAAAAGGAGGTATGACCGACTCGCCAAGGAAAAGGCAGATATGGAGGCAGCTTACGAGAGGGAGGTGAAGAGGTTTCGTGCATCTATTCTTCCTGTGTCCCGAGCTTCTAGGGATTCATAGGATGATTATTTTCCTTTTCTCTTGTATATGATTGACAATGTTGTACTTCTTTTCCCTGATGATATATGATGAAATATTTCCATATGCGATAAAATGCTTAATATTTCCAAAATTCGCAAATAAAACCCTAAAGTTCCTTTGAAATAAAAACAAATCATATGCACAAGCATTGCATGCATCATGTGCATAAGCAGGTTTTGTTCCCGGCTTCTGGTCCTGTGGTCTAACTCTGTGCTCTTCATTTATTTTGAAGACAAGATGACTCACCGGTACTACACTAGAGCCAACTCTTCCAGACTGATGGATCATCTATAGTAAGAGAACCGTGAACTCAAAGAAGAAGTCGCCAGACTGAGTGCTTTGATGGAATCGTTCTTGGCTGCCCAGAGCCAGTCTTCTCCAACACCTTCAACTCCTCCCTAGAGGACAGTCATCTCTGAGATTATTTCCTCAACTGTGCCTGCGGCCAGTGTACACTTTGTGCTGACAGCTATGCCAGTCGGGTTTCCGTGGGGGATGCCTCCCAACTTTATGCCTGAGGGTCCTGCTCCAACTTTTGCTTCTATACCGGCATCTAGCCTGGTCCTTGTTGTTCCTCCTCCTGTCGTGCATACCGTGCCTAGGGTAGACGACACCATCTATCATTCTGAGCCATCTAAGGGACCGGATGTTCATGAGAAGATGGATGCTATGAATGATCAATTTCTTGAGCTTCGTAAGGAATTGAAAACTCTTCGAGGAAAGGATCTGTTTGGCAAGTCTGCTGCCGAATTATGTTTGGTTCCCAATGTGAAAATTCCTGTGAAATTCAAGGTCCCTGACTTTGAAAAATACAAAGGGAATACTTGTCCTCTCAACCACCTGGTCATGTATGCCAGGAAGATGTCAACTCAGACTGATAACGACCAGTTGCTCATCCACTACTTTCAGGACAGTTTGTCTGGTGCTGCCCTGAGATGGTATATGGGACTTTACAGTGCGAACATCCGATCCTTCAATGACCTTGGCGAGGCCTTCGTCAAGCAGTACAAGTATAATGTGGATATGGCTCCCGATAGGGATCAGTTGAGGGCCATGTCCCAGAAGGACAAGGAAACGTTCAAAGAGTACGCCCAGAGGTGGCGAGAGTTGGCAGCTCAGATTGTGCCTCCGCTAGAAGAGAAAGAAATTACCAAGATCTTTTTGAAGACCTTGAGTTCATTCTATTATGAGAGGATGATTGCTAGCGCTCCTTCGAACTTCACCGAGATGGGGAATATGGGCATGCGTCTAGAAGAAGGGGTTAGAGAAGGACATCTGACCAGAGAAGAAGGCTCTTCCGCCAAACAGTATGGGGCGTTTGCAAAGAAGAAAGATGGAGAGGCACATGTTGTGACCTCCCATGTGAAACCTAGAAGACCCTCTGTGAGGAGGAAGACTGTGCGTCCCGCCGGTAACCAGCACCAGGTGGCTCATGTAGCACCTGTTTTTAGAGATAACCAACAATATCAGCAATCATCTCAGCAATATCAGCAACAACAGCGTCGTCCTCAACAGCAGGCCTACCAGCCTCGCAATAGTAATCAAACCAGCACGAGTTATGAGAGGAAGAAGATCACTTTCGATCCGATTCCGATGACATAAGCAGAACTATATCCCTCTTTGATAAAAAGGAAGTTGATTACTCCGAGAGACCCACCAGCTATACCTGCTAACCCTCAGTGGTGGTATAAGCCTGAATTGCATTGTGTATACCACTCTGGTGCTCCCGGCCATGACGTGGAGAATTGTTTTCCGTTGAAGACCAAGGTTCAAGACCTTATGAGGTGTGGCATTTTGTGCTTTGAGGACATAGGTCCTAATGTTAAGAAGATGAGCCTGAGGAGTTATTGAGATGCTGGACGAAGGAGTTATTGAGATCCTTCAGAATAGGAATGTTGACGAAGATGAGCCTGAGGTCAAAGTGATTTCCCTAGTATTTCGGATACCTGAACCTGTTATTGTCAAGTATGATGGTAGCAAGCAGAAGGTTTCTCCTTCCCTGATCATCAAGCCTGCTGGTCCAGTGCCTTATTCTTCCGAAAAGGCAATTCCCTTCCGTTACAATGTTGTTGCTGTAGAAGATGGGAAAGAGGTGACTTTGCCAACCTCCTCTGTGGTGAATATTGCTGATGTAAGTGGTTTGACCCGTAGCGGTCGTGTGTTTTCCGCACCGCCGAAGCCCCGGGCTAAGGCTGATTTTGTTGAACGCCCGATTGAGAACGCTGTGAGCCCCCCCGAATCCGGCATCTGTTGTTAAATCCTCCTCTATACAAAAAACTCCTACTTCTATTGGCCCTAGTGGCAATGTGAATGAAGACTATGATGAGATGATGAAGCTCGTCAAGCAGAGTGAGTACAATGTTGTAGACCAGCTTCTACAAACGCCATCCAAGATATCCGTGTTATCATTGCTTCTGAATTCAGAACCGCATAGAGAGGCTTTGCAGAAAGTTTTGGATGTGGCATATTGTAGCGGTGTATTCGTTACCATTGGAGATATTGACTAAATCCAAGGTAAATCATACAAAGTCGAGTCGCCACCGCACTTCTATTTATCCAAAGGAAAGGTTAGAAAGCAAACAAAAACCTAAAAAGTTTTACAAACAAAACTAGTAAAAGAAACAGAGATCTGGGTAAGGGGGTTGGTTATGCAATGGGAAGGTGTTAGGCACCCAAAGCATCCTAGGTACTCCTAGGGAGCCCTTTTCACGCTTGTTGCAAAGGTTAGTGTTTATGAAATTTATTTGTGCAAACATGATTGAAGAGATGAGAAAAGAATATACAAGTTTATTTACATTTTGTGTTTGGATGGATAAACCCATTGCCTACGTACCCTCTTATGAAAAGATTAGGATCTTAACCTTGTAGTTCGGGTAAAAGATTTCAAAACAATGAGTGGATTGATTGGTCCAAAACCTTAAGGTCTTTTATTATCAAAGGGAGAAAACTCAACCTGAAAAACCACAAGTCCACCATGTGAGGATAGCTTCAACATGCAAAAGCAAACGCACAAGTCCCATGAGGGATCCACAATAGAAGGAAACAAAATGCCAATATATGGACTTACATCCAACTCCTAACAACAAAACGGAAACAGAATGCCAATATATGGACTTACATCCAACTCCTAACAACAATAAACATCAAAAGCAAACACATCAAAAGCAATCAAGCAAACAATGCATCACACTCTATATACATACAAGAGGCTCAATCAAATGGGTGGGCTTTAGTCAAGAGGGGTCATATCAACCTCGACAAACAAGCCAAACTGTACAAGTGTAATTTGTAGCTCTTAACCACTAACATTGAGAGTTAGGGTGAAGCTGATTAAAATGGAAATGAGGATGAGACCTCATGCTCTTAACCCTTACCTGGGTGAGCTCATGATAAAGAAAGTGTGGGGATCCAGAAAGAGGGATCCTATTCCACTTGACAGACACTGGACAAAGATCTTGGGTACATGTTCAAAAGCATCAGCACGTAGTGCGAGCATAATGAACGACTCACTGAATAACGGGGGATTGATTGCTAATCCTTTCTATCCGTCAATTGCCTCTTCACTTAGGAGGACTTCTCAAGTAACACATGCCTCATTTAGAGGTCTTTGGCATAATCTGTAAACAATCATAAACAGAGCCTCTTAAGGAGGACTTCCAGCCAAATGCCTGCCAAAAAGGTGACAGGACTTCCAGACTACATGAAGTAAGAGAATATCTACCTAAGTGGTGTATCAACCACAATCCAAAGCTCAAGCAAGTGATAAAAGCAAGCAACTAATGTACCTGTACAAAAGCTAAACAGTTAATATCTCAGACAACCAATCAGAAAACAAACAGTGAAACCATCCAACTGTACACAATTTAATGAGCAATGTTCAAGCAATCAAATGAGCTCAAGCCTATCACTTAGGACCCTACAAAACATAAAGAAGTCAGAACACAATCCAATTTGCATCTCAAAAGGTGAGCAACTCAACCATTAATGCTAAGTGTCCAAACCTGAAACACAAGTCAAGGTTAGTTCGTGTACAAAACACTAGTTAAAAGACTAGGTTCAAAACCAAACCAAATGATCAAAACAGAAGTCAATCTTTTGCACAAAGCACATTCAAACATTCAATAAAATGTCCTCAAAAGGACCAACATCAATTCACAAGGCAAGTAGTTCAAATGATCAATGTAAAACAAAGGCAAGCAAATGAGCACAAAGTGGACTTCCAAATTAGAAAATCCAAATCAAAACATAAAAGCAAGCAATGGCTATGAAATTTTTTATGCAAGTTTCTCATGTAATGAACAAGCAATGTGCAAAAAATCAAATCCAGAAGAGTTCAAATGTTAGGTGAACAAAAATGCACAAATGCAATGCCAAAAATGTGACACAAATTGTCACACTATATCTTCATGTGTCAAAAATAGTGATAACATATGAGAAAAATTCCAAACCAATCATCAAAAATCATATCACATGTGAAGATCAAGCATGCGAAAATTCAAGTCAAATGGATCAACACATAGCATTTCACAAGGCAATGAACACAACATGTCAAATTGACACAATGTCCAATCAAAATTTCCAATATAAAAATCCAGAAGCAAACAAATCATGAAATAAATCCTATAAAAAACTAGAGATCAAAACAAGATTATGAAAAAAAATTGGAGTCAATTTGGACTATTTTTCAATTTTTTATGATTTTTTAAAGATGAACAAAATAATATGGATATTAAAAGGAAAAAGGTGGGAAAAAAAATATTTGAATTAATCAGAATTAATCGCAACCATTGGACAAAGCGCGCTAAACACATCCACGGCTCAGATTCAAAAGGCAAAACGCACAGCATCACTAACATGCGTGGCATGCACAATCAGCGGTCAATACACACACGCAAGCAGTCAAAGGCATCAACACCAATCAAACGCACAAGTAAGCAGTACAATCAGCAACACGCAAGCAAATAAATGAAACACATCGTTTCATTAATGATTCATCAGTACACCTCATCAAGTCAATGCATACGCAGCACGGTCAAAAGGATATCAGCCAATGGTTCAGACACGAGGCGCATACGTGGAGGCCACATGGCGCAAACCCTAGGTAATGAACCAGACGCCGGAGTTGTAGCTCCGGTCGTCTTCCCCGGCTAGCTCCGGCGGACATTCATGAATTTTTTTCCAGAATTTAATGAAACCGGTACCGTTCGAACCGTTCTCTCACCAGGAATCCAAATATCATATCAAAACATCCTAATTCTTACTAACATGCACGGATCGAAGCAAAACATTCATGACATCAAAACTTTCAACTCAACATACATGCTCAATATTCAGCCAAATCAAGATCTAAACATATCAGCATACTCCAGGCAATGAGATCTACACAATCATATCAAGAAAATAGCAAAAGGAGTTGATGAATTTTTCACTTACTTGAGATGCAGTTCTCTATTCACGCGTGTTCAAGCTCTCTACAACTCCAGATCTACTCCACTGAACCTCTATTGAAGCTTTATGCACAAAGAAGCAATTGAAACCACTTGGATTCTCCTCAATTTCAAAAATCCATCAACATGTTCATGCACTTGAATGGCTCGAATTCCAGCTCAATTGTCCAAACCAACAGTTGATTCTTGCTCAATGAGGCATGATGAACAAGATTATGCAAGAATATTGAAGAATTGTGTGGAGAATTTCAAGTTTCGAAGAGAGAGAAAATGGAGGGAATTTGGAAAATTTTGATCTAAAATTCTGTTCTCCTCAAATACAGTTAGGGTTTGGCTTATATATGGTGTGCTAATGACACTGAAATCTCAATTAGGCTTGTGCTAATCATGATTAGGGAAAATTCAAGTGAAGTGAAAAAATTGCAAATGAAGCTAGCATGGCCATGTGCACATGCCAAATCTCATGTTAAGCTTCAAATCCACTTAAAATCAACCAAGGATTAATATGGAATGGTTGGTTTGCTTGTACCATAAGCCAATTTTAAATTGTGAAATTTCCCTCCAAAATGAACATGAAGGAAATAGTGAGCATACAAGCCTCTCTCATGCATGGCAAGGCTTGTTTTGAGAAGTATTGGTCATGAGGAGTATTTTGCAAAAAGAATGGACCAAATTGGAGCTTTGTATGAAAAGTTATGTCACTTTGAACTTCCATGCACACCTTGTGATCATTTGGCCATAACTTCTCAACCAAACATCTTATGATCATGAAATAGGACTTTTTGGAAAGGGGAGACAAAGATCTACAACTTTCATATTCACCAAAAATCCATTTGAAACTTCTTTGATGTTGGAAAGTCAAGTTGAATGTGGACCAGAAACTTGCCATTTTTGGAAACTTGAAATTACAGGTCACTTTCCATTTTTGGAAACTTTTGCCATGACTTCAAAATATTCAAGATAGATGTTTGAAATGACAAATAGACTTTGTTTAAACATGATTGAGGTGTTTAAATTCATCTTCCCAACCTCAAAGCCCTCAGTTGACTGCACAGTTGACTATGTTGGTCCTCAGATGACCTTGAAATGCTCTGATGAACTTGAGCCTTTACCACTTGATGAAATTGCTCCAAAATGGAACCCTAGCTCATATAAGCTCTTTGGAATGATCATGTGGTCCTCATCTCAAGAAAATACTTCATCTCTTACACAAAGGATGCTCTTGAAGTGCTTGACCTGGGATTGCTTAAACTGCAAAACAAATGTTAGTGACATATTTTTGTGCTTTTGGTTAGTGGATAAAACAAGAAAAGAAAATGATATACAATTCAAGCATGCCTGGTGATCTCAAACCACTCACAAGGAGGTCCTACCCAAAGGGAAAGGAAGCCAAGATGCTCAATGATCCTTGTGGTTATGCAATGCAATGCTATGATGCCATGAGGGATCTTAGGGATAAAATTGGGGTCTTACAGATGCCCCTATTTAAGGTCATTCTAGCCGGAGAAATGAAGGTTAAAATCTTCGTCTCGACGAGATAGAATGGGCTTAAATAATAACAGAGAGACAAATTTTGGTCCCTGAGAGACCTCATGATGCAAATGTATGTATGCAAAACAAAAACTCTGTGGGGATATGTGTCCACAAAGAAGAAAAGAAATTAGGAGAAATATACAATCCATAGGAGTAATTCACTTCATGGGGACAGAGACTTTAACGGGACTCTTGTGGGGAACAAGAAGGAATAAAAATGTGTGAGCAGGGCACGACTTGAAACTTGGGGAACAAAATTCCAAAGGGACAGATCCAATGGAAAGACTAAGCGGAAATTGACGACTCTCATGGATAATTCAATCCATGGAGAAGAGACCCTACTGGGGAGTGAAGGGATAAAAATGCGTGAGCCAGGTCACGACTCAGAACTGGGGAAAAGAGTTTCCACATGGAATAAATCCGATGGAAAGACTCAAGCTGACTCAAAGATGCATGTGTGGGGGACTACGCCAACACAGCACAACTATCCGCAATGGATACTTCGGATAAAAATCCGGACTCAAGCTGGGGAAATATCTGAACAAAACCTCCCTGCCGGGAAAAATGCATGTATTGGGGAAAACGCCAACACAGCAAAAGGATATCACAACAGAAACTCCGATGGGGAAATCTAAAAAGACTCTCCAGGGGAAGCAAAGGGATGAGGTGTTACCGGTTACTGGGTAACAAGCTCGGGAAGAATGAATATCTAAGACCGGTATACGGGTGAGAGATATCAATCAACCAAATCATCTGAGGAATACCTAAAGAAGGTATATCTCAACTCAGGAAAAATATGACTCCACAGGGGACCAAGGTCATAATAGGGAGCAGAAAGGAAGGAACACCAGGGATACCGGTTATTGGGTATATAATAGGTGACCAACCAAAGCGTGAATCGGGGAATAAGCCCAAAACACTTATCATCCTGAAGAGGGCTGGAAAAGAAATCTTGTTGATAGGATGGACATTCGATTCCGCAAAAGGAATACGAATCTTACTCGATTGGGGAAGGACAGAAGGCTTCGACCAAAGAGTGCATGAGACATATTATCTATTGCCGTCAAAACGTGGATAACATACTCGCATGGAAGATTATCCACAACCGGTTACTGGGTTAATAAAGGATAAATCGACCGAGGTGTGAATTGGGGTTTATGCCCAACACACTCATCATCCTGAGGAGAGCAGAAATGCAAACTTGTTTATAGGATGGACATTCGATTCCGCAAAAGGAATACGAATCTTACTCGAATGGAGAAGGACAAAAGACTTCGACCATAGAGCGCATGAGATATATTATCTATTACCGTCAGAACGTAGATAATATACTCGAAAGGAAGGAACACCAGGGATACCGGTTACTAGGCATATAATAGGTGACCAACCAAAAGGAGAAACAATCATTATCAACAAAGGATAAATGAGAGCTGACTCACTGGGGATACATTGACAAAACAACGATCCAAGAGACATATCACCGGTTACTGGGAGATATGCTCGAAAAACAGGGGAGTAACAAACATCACCGGCAAACGGTAAATGAAAGAGGACCCACTGGGGATAAGATTGCTTACTCAGAGCAATTATCCGAAAGAAGGAGGGAATATCAATACCGAATATTGGATAATGATAACCGTCAAAGAGGAGATTACATCTACCGAATACTTGGTAGAAAACCACGGAAGAGTAACCGTCATCAACTAGGATGAACAACCAGGTTAACTCTGCAAAGGGGAGAAAACATACTCAACTGGGAAAGACAAAAGACTTCGACCAGAGAGTGCATGAGATATACTATCTATTACCGTCAGAACATAGATAGTATACTCGCATGGAAGATTATCCATAACCGGCTATTGGGTTAATAAAGGATAAATCAACCGAACATGAGAAACAATCGTTACCAACAACAACAGGGTAGACGAAAGATGACTCACCGGGGATAAATTGCGAGCACAAGGCAATTATCCAGGCAAAAGAGGGAATATCAACATCGAAACTGGATGAAGATAACCAACAAGGAGGGGATTACATCTACCGAATACGGGGTAGAAAACCACAAACTTCGACGGGGATAAGATGAATGATTGCCGATTACTGAGCAAATATTCATTTATACCACGGGGAAGCACAAACTCCGATAAGGAGGGAAAATAGGGATTACAACTACCGGATACTGGGTAGAAGACCGCAAAAATCCGTCATCAACCAGGATGAACCACAAAGGTCAACTCTGCTAGGGGATAAAGATAGGATTTACAACTACCGAATACTGGGTAGAAAACCACAAAAAATATCCGCTGAGGATAAGGTGAATAATCACTGGCGACCTTACTGGGGATAGGGCGAATAATTGATAATTAATGAGCAATTACTCATTCACCACAGGTAAACACCAAAGATAGTCACAAGAAGCCAATTTAGGATCAAACCAAAAAGGCAAACTGAATCAAGACTCATCCTAATGAGGATATAACTCAATAGGGAAACCCATCCCAATATTTGTGTTGGGAGGAAACGGAAACAACCGTCGTCCACGAGGATATAACTCAGTGGGGAATGGCAGGAAAGATAAACACTTTCTGCTTATGGGCTGACTCTATGTTGAAGGATCAGACACACCCATCTGCTTGGGGAAATACATACCACCAGATAGCAGGAGACAACAAACAATGATATATGGCAAAGAATGCAACATGAATATCTGAATGTTACGATTATACATGTATATGTGTGATTTATGTTTGATGAATGCTGACAAACAGACATATCTAACACAAACAGGTCCAGGAATCAACCACCTGGTACTACATCTCAAGAGAGAAAGCCAGGATCACCGGAGAATATCCAATCTGCTGGAGATCCGAAAATGCTAGGAAGCAAAAGACCTTGCAGGGGAATCAGAGACAATCAACACCTTTGCAGGGATGAAACATCAGTCTCAGCTGAGGAAGAGAGTTCAGCGCACAGGTAGAAACTGCCACAAAAGCAACTCTACAGGGGAATCAGAGATATCAGAAACATCATAAAAATCTCTGCAGGGGAATGAACAACAATCACTCCGACTGTGAACCGGATCACGACGCAAATAAGTTCTGCTGGGGAAACCACTCCGCCGGGGAAATCCAAGAAAGGGTGAGGGATCCTTGTGGGGATACAGCCACCAACCAGAAGCTCCCAAAGGTCAAACGAACCAAAGATCTCTCACCTGCTGAGGAGGAAGGAGGCTAAAACACCTTTACCATACACTCTGCTCGGGAGGAAAAAATACAAACGGCTCCGGAGGAAACAACGGTCACAGCCGGAGAAAAGAGTTCATTGTGCAGGCAGAAACTTCCACAAAAGCAACTCTAACGGGAAATCCATCCGAGGGAGATAAAGGAATCTGGTGATCCAACACCAAGTATCAAACTCACCAAGGAAATTACACCTGCCGAGAATAAAAGATCACACAAGTAGAATCTGCCACACAGACAACTCTGGTTGGGGAAATTGTCACCACAGATAAGATCCACCACACCAACCCCTCTACTGGGGATTAGATATGCCAGGAGACAGCAATATCTCTGCGGGGGATAACACCACCATAGATAAGATCCAACACACCAACAACTCCGCTGGGGATCTATCTAAGGAAGATATCATCATCACGGATAAGATCCAACACCAACCACTCCGCTGGGGATGAATCAATAGAGATAAAATCCACCACACCAACAACTCCGCTGGGGATGAATCAATAGAGATAAAATCCACCACACCAACAACTCCGCTGGGGATGAATTATAAATCTCAGCTGGGGAGAAGAGCTTAATGCACAAATAGAATCTGTCACCCAAGCCACTCTTCTGGGGAATCCACCCGAGGAATATGCAGGAATACTGCGGATCAACCACCAAATATCTAATCTTCCAAAGAGGACACATCTGCTGAGGAGGGAAAACCACTGCTTTGTTGAAGTGAAAAGGGATGAATAAATCCTCCCAACACTCTGCTTAGGGGAAGAAGCCAAGAAAGGCACTCTGATGGGGAGAAAACCCACAACACAATATTCTAGAGAAAGAGGATACAGTCATGCTAGGAATATGAACAAATGTCTTACCCTGTTGGAAATCATACCACCCTTGGGAGAGCACTGAGGATCTCCTAAGTATCATTTTATCATTGTGAACGTTCACTTTGTTTAAAAACAATTTGTGAAAAATTCATTTATTCAAAACAATGATATTTTCTCAATTAAAACACGCAAAACATTTGTTGAATAGAAACAAATAAGAGTGCAAATAATTGGATAAAAGCTCAAATTTATTTGATGGAATGGTAGCCTGCAAATGGCAAGACTCCATAGATCTTTACAAATTTGAAATTGATGATATATATTGGAAAAGGGCTACATTGAACATAATGATCATTTCTCCACCAATTCCAAGTTCGATGTATTCGAAGCTTTAGTTGACGAAACGACAGATGTAGAACACAGTCTTGTCAGGATGTAGTTACTTGCCAAATCCCTAATTTTTGCCTAGATTGCCCCAGGATGAGGTACTCAATCTAGTGGGATGCAAATATTCATTTTTTCATGTCTCTAATTTTTTCCTAGATCGCCCTTTCGGGTTTTCAATCCATCGAGACACTCATTTTTGCCTAAGCCGCCCTTTCGGGTTTTCAACTTAGCGAGCTATTCTATTTTTATTTTTAGGCGAAGTATTTCTTGACTGCATCTGAATTCACAGGACGAGTGAAATCCTCCCCATCCATAGTTATAAGTATCAAAGCACCGCCTGAAAAGGCTCTCTTAACAACATATGGACCTTCATAGTTTGGAATCCACTTGCCCCTAGAATCGGGCGCGAAAGACAAGACTTTCTTGAGCACAAGGTCACCTTCTCGGAACACACGAGGCTTGACCTTCTTATCAAAAGCTTTCTTCATTCTCTGTTGATATAACTGACCATGGCACATGGCAGTCAATCTCTTCTCTTCAATCAAATTCAGTTGGTCATAACGACTCTGAACCCATTCAGCATCAGTCAACTTGGCCTCCATCAAGACTCTCATTGATGGGATCTCCACCTCTACTGGGAGTACGGCCTCCCTGCCATAAACAAGAGAGAAAGGGGTTGCCCCTGTTGAAGTGTGGACAGGTGTACGATATCCATGCAAAGCAAATGGCAACATCTCATACCATTCTTTGTACGTAACAACCATCTTCTGGATAATCCTCTTGATATTCTTATTAGCAGCTTCAACATCCCCATTCATCTTGGGTCTGTAAGGAGAAGAATTATGGTGTGCAATCTTGAACTCACTGCACAGCTCTTCCATCATCTTATTATTCAGATTAGATCCATTATCAGTAATAATCTTATCTGGCACACCATAACGGCATATGAGTTGATTTTTGATAAACTTCACGACCACCTGCCTGGTCACGCTTGCATATGACGCAGCTTTAACCCACTTCGTGAAGTAATCAATTGCTACGAGAATAAACCTGTGTCCGTTGGACGCTTTCGGCTCAATCATGCCAATCATGTCGATTCCCCACATGGAGAAGGGCCATGGTGATGAAATCACATTCAGAAGTGTCGGAGGAATATGAATCTTATCCGGATAAATCTGACACTTATGGCATTTCTTCACATATTTGCAGCAGTCAAACTCCATTGTCATCCAATAGTAGCCTGTCTCAACATCTTTCTAGACATGGCATGTCCATTGGGATGGGTACCAAATGAACCCTCATGGACTTCAGTCATCAACAGGTCTGCTTCGTGTCTATCCACGCATCTGAGCAGAACCATGTCAAAATTTCTCTTGTAAAGCACTTCGCCATTGAGGTAGAAACTACCTGACAATCTTCTCAAAGTCTTCCTATCTTTCACAGATGCCCCAGGCGGGTAAACCTGGTTCTAGAGGAAACACTTGATGTCAAAATACCATGGCTTATCATCTTTTACTTCTTCAACTGCAAACACGTGAGCTGGTCTATCCAAGCGCATCACGGTGATATTGGGAACTTCATTCCAATATTTAACCACAATCATTGAAGCAAGCGTAGCAAGAGCATCTGCCATCCGATTATCCTCTCGAGGAATGTGATGAAAGTCAACCTCAGTAAAGAACGTCGATATCCTCCTCACATAATCTCTATATGGAATAAGACCAGGCTGATTCGTTTCCCATTCACCCTTAATCTGATTGACAACGAGGGCCGAATCACCATAGATATCAAGATGCTTGATCCTAAGATCAATGCATTCTTCCAATCCCATAATACAGGCCTCATACTCAGCCATATTATTCGTGCATTTGAAAGTTAGCCTTGCTGTAAAAGGAATATGTGCGCCCTGAGGAGTAATGATTACTGCCCCAATACCATTTCCATACTGATTTACAGCGCCATCAAATACCATACTCCATCTGGAACCATGCTCTGGCCCTTCATCGAGTGTAGGCTCATCACAATCTTTCATCTTCAAATACAGAATCTCCTCGTTCGGGAAGTCGTATTGAACTGACTGATGATCTTCAATCGGCTGATGTGCCAAGTGGTCAGCCAAGATACTACCTTTGATAGCTTTCTGAGCTCGATACTCAATATCATACTCAGATAACAACATCTGCCAACAGGCAATCCTCTCGGTTAAAGCAGGCTTCTCAAAGATGTACTTGATTGGATCCATTCTGGATATCAACCAAGTTGTATGATTTATCATATACTGGCGTAATCGCTTAGCGGACCAAGCCAAAGCACAACATGTCTTCTCAAGCATTGAGTATCGAGACTCACAATTAGTGAACTTCTTACTCAGGTAGTAGATAGCACATTCTTTCTTTCCTGATTCCTCTTGCTGACCAAGGACACAACCCATCGAGTCTTCAAGAACTGTCAGATACATGATCAAAGGTCTCCCTTCTACAGGCGGAGACCGAATTGGAGGTTCAGACAGATATTCTTTGATACTATCCAAATCTTTCTGGCAATCCTCGGTCCAATCATGAGACTGATCTTTCCGGGGGAGCTTGAATATCGGCGCACATGTGGCAATCATGTGGGATATGAATCTGGAAATATAATTCAAGCGGCCAAGAAAACCTCGGACTTGCTTCTCAGTTTTGGGCGCAGACATCTCTTGTATTGCTTTGACCTTTGCAAGATCAACCTCAATACCTCTTTCGCTGACAATAAAACCCAATAACTTGCCAGAACGGACTCCAAATGTACACTTGTTGGGATTCAGACGAAGCTTGTACTTCCTCAAACGCTGAAAAAGCTTCAACAAGTGCTCTACATGTTCAACTTCCGTTCTCGACTTAGCAATCATATCGTCAACATAGACCTCAATCTCCTTGTGCATCATATCATGGAACAAGGTAGTCATAGCTCATTGATACGTGGCTCCGGCGTTCTTCAAACCGAATGGCATCACTCGATAACAGAATGTTCCCCAAGGTGTGATGAATGTTGTCTTCTCCATATCCTCGGGTGCCATCTTAATCTGATTATATCCGGAAAATCCGTCCATAAATGAGAAGATATTGAATTTAGTTGTATTGTCTACCAATATATCAATGTGTGGTAGAGGAAAATCATCTTTCGGACTAGCTTTATTCAAATCTCTATAGTCCACACACATCCGGACTTTTCCGTCTTTCTTAGGCACGGGCACAATATTGGCCACCCATTGAGGATACGTAGAAGTCACCAGAAACCCCGCATCAATTTGCTTATGAACTTCCTCTTTGATCTTCACTGCCATATCAGGATGAGTTCTTCTGAGCTTCTGCTTCACAGGCACGCACTCAGGCTTCAAGGGTAGGAAATGTTGTACAATATCTGTATCTAGACCTGGCATGTCTTCATACGACCAAGCGAAGATATCAACATATTCTCGTAGAAATTCGATCAACCCCTTCTTAACAGATTCTTCCAGGAGTGCCCCAATCTTCACTTCTCGAACACAATCCTCAGACCCCAAGTTGACTGTTTCCAGATTCTCAAAATGCGGATGAATGATCTTCTTTTCATGCTCAAGTAGACGGGAGATCTCATCAGGAATCTCTTCAACATCATCTTCCTCTGCCTCAAATACAGGGAACTCAAAATTGGGAGATGGCGTTGGATCATTATGTTCAATGGGTTTAGAAATCAACCTGCATAATGATTTTGGATATGAAAAGCTTTTTAGAAATCAAACAAGGAAAATCATTATGCAGATGAAAAGATTGATTTTATTCTTTTTTAGGGTTTTATGTGATCACCAATTTCATGCAAAAAAGCGAAAATGGAAAATAATTGGAAAAACAAACATTTAACATGAATTTATTGAATGAAAATATCATTGTATTTATGTTGCCAACAATGTCATCACTTCTCCTTTTGGCATGGGAGAAGGGTTTTTAAATAAAGTGATCATTACTTTGACTTATGGATAACTATAGGAACATCCACAGCGACCCAATTGTTGCAGATCCCACCAGGGATGACAAAATTGTCAGAGTCCTCTGCATCCTCTTCCAAGACAGCAGCAGCTTCCTCGCTCTGACCAGTGTGGATGAAACCTCCACTCTTGAACAACCCTTTCTCATTGAAAACCCCAGAAGAAAATCCTATGCCAGCCCGGGACTTATTGTCTTCCAGCTCAATCATTTTTCCTAGACCAGCAACTGCACCACACTCAATGGCCAATTTTGCATCTCTATAGGAAGCAAATGAAGGAGTTCTCTTCTCAACAGACTCGGCTATAGATAAAGCTTGGAAAGGAGTTCCAACTTCATCCTCAGCATCTATGTATGAGAAGGAAGACAAGTGGCTAACCAGGAGAGCCTTTTCTCCCCCTACCACAACCAGTTTCTTATTCTTCACGAATTTCAGCTTCTGGTTTAGGGTGGATGTCACGGCACCAGCCTCGTGAATCCATGGTCTGCCTAGGTGACAGCTATACGATGGGTGAATGTCCATAACCTGAAAGGTAATCTGGAAATCACTTGGTCCAATCTTGATAGGGAGATCAACTTCCCCAATCACAGTCTTACGCAACCCATCGAAAGCTTTCACAACAACTCCACTCTGCCTCATGGGAGGCCCTTGAAATGACAATCTTGCGAGAGTGGATTTTGGAAATACATTCAGGGATGACCTAGTGTCCACCAGCACATTGGACATGGCGTCGTCTTTACAATTCATGGATATGTGTAAAGCCAAGTATTGGTCTCTTACCTCCTCAGGGAGATCAGAGTCACAGAAACTCAAATTGTTACAAGCAGTAATGTTTGAAACAATGCTATCGAACTGTTCTATTGTGACATCATGATCAACATACGCCACATCCAAAACTTTCTGCAGAGCCTCTCTATGCGGTTCTGAATTCAGAAGTAATGATAGCACAGATATCTTGGATGGTGTTTGTAGAAGCTGGTCTACAACACTGTACTCACTCTTCTTGATGAGCTTCAGCATCTCATCAAAGTCTTCTTTCAAATTGCCACTAGGGCCAACAGAAGTAGGAGCTTTTTGTACAGAGGAGGATTTAACAACAGGTGCCGGATTCGGGGTGTTCACCGTATTCCCAATCGGGTGTTCAACAGAATCAGCATTACCCTGAGGCTTCGGGGGTGCAGAAAACACACGACCACTGCGGGTCAACACACTTACATCAGCAATATTCACAACAGAGGAGGACGGCAAAGTCACCTCTTTCCCATCTTCTACAGCAACCGCGTTGTATCAGAAGGGAATTGCTTTTTCAGAAGAATAAGGCACAGGACCGACAAGCTTGATAATCAACGAAGGAGAAACCTTCGGCTTGCTACCATCATATTTAATGATAACAGGCTCAGGGATCCGAAACACTGGAGAAATCACATTGACCTCAGGTTCATCTTCATCAACATTCCGATTCTGAAGGATCTCAATGACTCCTTCATCCATCATCTCCTGAAGATCTTTACGCACCTGGCGACAACCCAAACGGTTAACAGGACAGATTCGGCATTTATCATGATCGTGCTCGTAATGACTGTAATCACACAGCAAATGATGCAACTCGACCAATGACTGTCGAATATGGCTGACATATTTGACCTTGTACTTGCCAGGGCAACCCTGGACGATGTTGACAGATTTCCCATGCTCGGGCAATGGGTTCTTCTTCACATTAGGACCTGCATCCTCAAAGCTCAAAATGCCGCACCTCACAAGGTCTTGAACCTTGGTCTTCAACTGAAAGCAATTCTCCACATCATGGCCGGGAGCACCAAAGTGGTAGACACAATGCAAATCAGGCTTATACCACCACTGAGGGTTAGCAGGTATAGCTGGCGGGTCTCTCGGAGTAATCAGCTTCCTCTCTATCAAAGAGGGATACAGTTCTGCGTATGTCATCGGAATCGGATCGAAAGTGATCTTCTTCCTCTCATAACTCGTGCTGGCTTGATTACTGTTGCGAGGCTGATAGGCCTGCTGTTGAGGACGATGTTGTTGTTGCTGATATTGCTGAGATGATTGTTGGTTGTTACTATGCTGCTGATATTGCTGATTATCTCTGAAGACAGGTGCTATATGAGCCACCTGGTGCTTGTTACCGGCTGGACGCACAATCTTCCTCCTCACAGAGGGTCTCCTGGATTTAACATGGGAGGTCACAGCATGTGCCTCTCCATCTCTCTTCTTTGCAAACGCCCCATATCGTTTGGCAGAAGAGCCTTCTTCTTTGGTCAGACGTCCTTCTCTAACCCCCTCTTCTAGACGCATCCCCATATTCACCATCTCGGTGAAGTCAGAAGGAGCGCTAGCAATCATCCGCTCATAATAGAATGAACTCAAGGTCTTCAGAAAGATCTTGGTCATTTCCTTCTCTTCTAGCGGAGGCACAATCTGAGCTGCCAACTCTCGCCACCTCTGGGCGTACTCTTTGAATGTTTTCTTGTCCTTCTGGGACATGGCCCTTAGCTGATCTCTATCGGGAGCCATATCCACATTGTACTTGTACTGCTTGACGAAGGCCTCGCCAAGGTCATTGAAGGAACGGATGTTCGCACTGTCAAGCCCCATGTACCATCTCAGAGCTGCACCGGACAGACTATCCTGAAAATAATGGATGAGCAACTGGTCATTATCCGTCTGAGTTGACATCTTCTTGGCATACATGACCAAGTGGCTGAGAGGACAAGTATTCCCTTTGTATTTTTCAAAGTCAGGGACCTTGAATTTCACCGGAATCTTCACATTGGGAACTAGGCAAAGTTCGGCAGCAGACTTGCCAAAGAGGTCCTTTCCTCTAAGATTCTTCAATTCCTTGCGCAGCTCAAGAAATTGGTCATTCATAGCATCCATCTTCTCATGAACATCTGGGCCCTCAGACGGCTCAGAGTGATAGATGGTGTCTTCTACCCTAGGCACGGTATGCACGACAGGAGGAGGAACAGCAAGGATCGGGCTAGATGCCGGCATGGAAGCAAAAGTTGGAGCAGGGCCCTCAGGCATAAAGCTGGGAGGCATCCCCCACGGAAACCCGGCTGGCATGGCTGTCGGCACAAAGTGTGCACTGGCTGCAGGCACAGTTGAGGAAACAATCTGAGAGATGACTGTCCTCTAGGGAGGAGTTGAAGGTGTTGGAGACGACTGGCTCTGGGCAGCCAGGAACGATTCCATCAAAGCGCTCAGTCAGGCGACTTCCTCTTTGAGTTCACGGTTCTCTTGCTCTAGATGATCCATCAATCTGGAAGAGTTGGCTCTGGTGTAGTACCGGTGAGTCAGCTTGTCTTCAAAATAAATGAAGAGCAACAAAGTTAGACCACAGGACCAGAAGCTGAGAACAACACCTGCTTATGCATATGATGCATACAATGTTTGTGCATATGATTTGTTTTTATTTCAAAGGAACTTTAGGGTTTCATTTGCAAATTTTGGAAATATTAAGCATTTTATCGCATATGGAAATATCTCATCATATATCATCAGGAAAAAGAAGTACATCATTGTCAATCATATACAAGAGAAAAGGAAAATAATCATCCTATGGATTCCTAGAAGCTCGGGACACAAGAAGATAAGTTGCACAAAGCCTCTTCACCTCTCTCTCGTAAGCTGCCTCCATATCTGCTTTCTCCTTGGCGAGTCGGTCATACCTCCTTTTCCAAAACTTGTAAGACTGAGAAAGTAGAGAAGTCCATGCATCATCAGGATCATCAATGACCTGATGCTCGAGGAACTCGATCAAGGCATCTTTCTCCTTAATCTGCTGAAGCAACTCTTCCCTTTCACGGATCCAGGCACGTGATAGGTCTTCATCTCTCAACTCCTCTACTCCTTGGTTAGGGAAGGTTGAAGGCCCAGTCACAACCAAAGGTGTAGGTCTCGGATAATCATAAGGCATGAGATACTCAGATGCTCTCTTCCTTACCCAAGCAGTGTAAGGTTCCATAGCAATGCAATTCTTAGGACCTAACTCCTTCCTTCCTTTCTTATGGACCTTGCGCCAAGCGCGAACCATTCTGGCCTTCAAGCCTTGGGGACCTTTACCCTCCTGAAAGAACACACCCTCTAACAGAATGTTATTAGGTTTATCCTTTAGGGGGAACCCAAGCTGACGACGTGCTAACACAGGGTTGTAGTTAATCCCACCACATGTACCAAGAAGAGGCACATTGGAGAATTCACCATAAGAGTCAATAATCTGCACACCATCATATACACGGTTATACCAAGAGATATCATCATTAGTGAGAGACATAAGTCTCGTAGACCACCGTAGACATCCCTTGTTCTCCTTGAAGGCGACCGTCTGAGGGAAGTGAGAAATAAACCACTTATACAACAGAGGCAAACAGCACACAATAGCGCCACCACCCTTTGCATTCCTCAGATGCAAAGAGAAATAGGTATCACCCAACAGATTCGAAACGGGATTAAGAGCAGAGAAGATCCTGATAGCGTTCACATCCATAAACTTGTCGATGTTGGGGAACAATACCAATCCATAGATGAGAAGTACAAATATGGCCTCAAAGGCATCCTTACTCATGGCCTTCCCATAAACAGTAGCTTTTGCAATGAGGAACTCAGAAGGGAGACCTTGAATTCCACCTTTGGTAGTCATATGAGCACTAATCAGAGCTTCATCTATGTGCAACATGTCAGCTATCTCGCGAGAAGTAGGAATACTCTCCAAGCCACTGAACGGCACCTGATCCAGAATAGGTATACCCACGAGATAAGCATACTCCTCAAGGGTAGGCAACAGCTGAAAGTCCGGAAACGAGAAGCAACGGTACATAGGATCATAAAACTGCACCAACACACTCATCAACCCTTCATCCACCTGAGTAGTCAGAAGAGGAAGAAGCTTCCCAAAACGAGCTTTGAAACCCAAGGGATCTAATACATAGGATGTCAGATTCCTTAACTCTTTCAGATCGGGTTGTCTGAAGCTGTACTTCTTTGTATTCCTTCTTTGTCTTTCCATGTCTGAAAATTTTGCAAATAAACCCCTTAAGTTCCTTGAAAATTTCCTTTTTATCTGATGATATGGATGCAGATGAATGCATGAATGCATGAATGCAACAATCACACTCAAGGATCAAGCAAAGCACACCAAACAAAGGTCATGGGATGACTCATATTATCCTTAATATCAATCATCCATTTTGGTGGATTATGGTTTACACCATATCAACACCCAAGTTCCATTGATATTAAGGATGTATGAACGAATCAACCATGAATCAAGGGTTTGTTGCGAGTCACGAGCATGGAATCGCGGTTAAGAACCACCCAAAGGGAGTGTACTAGGGTTTAAACCTGCCAAACATGTTCTACCAGAGGTTCCCACAGTCATCATCCCATCTTTCGAATATTATCGAAGAAACGACTACTCGTATTCCAAAAATATCCTCAAGAGAGATTCTTATGAGTGTAGTATCGCGTAACAATCGTATCAAATCTTACATTTGAACGACCTCCGCACTACGTCCTAAAAATAGGCCAAGATGGGTTTGGTAAACTAAGGTCCTTGGCTTCTAAGGTCTATATTGGAAAGAGTAATGTCTAACCACAACTTACTTGTGTGACATTATTGATCCCAACATGACCTCCACCAAGTGAATGGACTCGCAAGTCAACTTGCTAAGGAATAATTCTACACAAGTCGACGAGACTACGCCATTCTCCTATCCTAAGTGCACTCGAGTTCGGGTATAGAACTCATCTCACAAAGATCACCAAGCACACAAGCAATTGATATATCAAGCAATTCAATCATTACAAACAATACAGTAATCCCAAATTGCACAAAAATATATCATAAACAATATAATACAACAAGTGTGAAAAGTTGGCAAAACCCACCAGGGAGATATATATTCCCCAGCAGAGTCGCCACTTTTCTGTAGCGGTGTATTCGTTACCATTGGAGATATTGACTAAATCCAAGGTAAATCATACAAAGTCGAGTCGCCACCGCACTTCTATTTATCCAAAGGAAAGGTTAGAAAGCGAACAAAAACCTAAAAAGTTTTACAAACAAAACTAGTAAAAGAAACAGAGATCTGGGTAAGGGGGTTGGTTATGCAATGGGAAGGTGTTAGGCACCCAAAGCATCCTAGGTACTCCTAGGGAGCCCTTTTCACGCTTGTTGCAAATGTTATTGTTTATGAAATTTATTTGTGCAAACATGATTGAAGAGATGAGAAAAGAATATACAAGTTTATTTACATTTTGTGTTTGGATGGATAAACCCATTGCCTACGTACCCTCTTATGAAAAGATTAGGATCAAAACCTCGTAGTTCGGGTAAAAGATTTTAAAACAATGAGTGGATTGATTGGTCCAAAAGCCTTAAGGTCTTTTGTTATAAAAGGGAGAAAACTCAACCTGAAAAACCACAAGTCCACCATGTGAGGATAGCTTCAACATGCTAGTGAGGGGTTAACCCTATAATAAGCATGGAAGGCTCATTGTCCATCACTAAGGACATAGGTGAGTATTACATCTACCACAAAGATAACTCAAACTTGATAGCAAAAGGTTATGAAAAATTTGATTAAGAAGTGGACATTGGGACCACAAAAGAAATTTGAATGGGTTATATTAACCAATTAGAAGTATGTACAAAATGGTCAAGGTTGACTTAAAGGTTCAATTCAAAATGAGTGTTATGAAAAGAAAGTTTGAAAATCAAAAGCCTAAGGCTTAGGTTTCTAATGTTGAAAACAAGTCAAATGTTTGCACAAAAAGATTTTGGTTTGGGTTAAGGTGGAGAAATGAAGAAAACAAAAGGTGAGGGTTAAGAAATGCAACCACACTAGGAGTTCCTCTCTTGAGATCATAGAGATGATCCAAGTAGAACACATCCTTTGGAATAAGCACAAGGCAAAAGAAAACACACAAGTCCCATAAGGGAACCACAATAAAAGGAAACAGAATGCTAATATATGGACTTACATCCAACTCCTAACAACAAAACGGAAACAGAATGTCAATATATGGACTTACATCCAACTCCTAACAACAATAAACATCAAAAGCAATCAAGCAAACAATGCATCACACTCTATATACATACAAGAGGCTCAATCAAATGGGTGGGCTTTAGTCAAGAGGGGTCATATCAACCTCGACAAACAAGCCAAACTGTACAAGTGTAATTTGTAGCTCTTAACCACTAACATTGAGAGTTAGGGTGAAGCTGATTAAAATGGAAATGAGGATGAGACCTCAAGCTCTTAACCCTGCCTGGGTGAGCTCATGATAAAGAAAGCGTGGGGATCCAGAAAGAGGGATCCTATTCCACTTGACAGACACTTGACAAAGATCTTGGGTACATGTTCAGAAGCATCAGCACGTAGTGCGAGCATAATGAACGACTCACTGAATAACGGGGGATTGATTGTTAATCCCTTCTATCCGTCAATTGCCTCTTCACTTAGGAGGACTTCTCAAGTAACACATGCCTCATTTAGAGGTCTTTGGCACAATCTGTAAACAATCACAAACAGAGCCTCTTAAGGAGGACTTCCAGCCAAATGCCTGCCAAAAAGGTGACAGGACTTCCAGACTACATGAAGTAAGAGAATATCTACCTAAGTGGTGTATCAACCATAATCCGAAGCTCAAGCAAGAGCTAAAAGCAAGTAACTAATGTACCTGTACAAAAGCTAAACAGTTAATATCTCAGACAACCAATCAGAAAACAAACAGTGAAACCATCCAACTTTACACAATTTAATGAGCAATGTTCAAGCAATCAAATGAGCTCAAGCCTATCACTTAGGACCCTACAAAACATAAAGAAGTCAGAACACAATCCAATTTGCATCTCAAAAGGTGAGCAACTCAACCATTAATGCTAAGTGTCCAAACCTGAAACACAAGTCAAGGTTAGTTCATGTACAAAACACTAGTACAAAGACTAGGTTCAAAACCAAACCAAATGATCAAAACAGAAGTCAATCTTTTTCACCAAGCACATTCAAACATTCAATAAAATGTCCTCAAAAGGACCAACATCAATTCACAAGGCAAGTAGTTCAAATGATCAATGTAAAACAAAGGTAAGCAAATGAGCACAAAGTGGACTTCCAAATTAGAAAATCCAAATCAAAACAGAAAAGCAAGCAATGGCTATGAAATGTTTTATGCAAGTTTCTCATGTTATAGACAAGCAATGTGCAAAAAATCAAATCCAGAAGAGTTCAAATGATAGGTGAACAAAAATGCACAAATGCAATGCCAAAAATGTGACACAAATGGTCACACTATATCTTCATGTGGCAAAAACAATGATAACATATGAGAAAAATTCCAAACCAATCATCAAAAATCATATCACATGTGAAGATCAAGCATGCGAAAATTCAAGTCAAATGGATCAACACATAGCATTTCACAAGGCAATGAACACAACATATCAAATTGACACAATGTCCAATCAAAAATTCCAAAATGAAAATCCAGAAGCAAACAAATCATGAAATAAATCTTATAAAAAACTAGAGATCAAAACAAGATTATGAAAAAAAATTGGAGTCAATTTGGACTATTTTTCAATTTTTAATGATTTTTTAAAGATGAACAAAATAATATGAATATTAAAAGGAAAAAGGTGGGAAAACAAATATTTGAATTAATCAAAATTAATCTCAACCATTGGATAAAGCGCGCTAAACACATCCATGGCTCAGATTCAAAAGGCAAAACGCACAGCATCACTAACATGCATGGCATGCACAATCAGCGGTCAATACACACACACAAGCAGTCAAAGGCATCAGCACCAATCAAACGCACAAGTAAGCAGTACAATCAGCAACACCCAAGCAAATAAATGAAACGCATCGTTTCATTAATGATTCATCAGTACACCTCATCAAGTCAATGCATACGCAGCACGGTCAAAAGGATATCAACCAATGGTTCAGACACGAGGCGCATACGTGGAGGCCACATGGCGCAAACCCTAGGTAATGAACCAGACGCCAGAGTTGTAGCTCCGGTCGTCTTCCCCGGCTAGCTCCGGCGGACATTCATGAAATTTTTTCCAGAATTTAATGAAATCGGTACCGTTCGAACCGCTCTCTCACCAGGAATCCAAATATCATATCAAAACATCCTAATTCTTACTAACATGCACGGATCGAAGCAAAACATTCATGACATCAAAACTTTCAACTCAACATACATGCTCAATATTCAGCCAAATCAAGATCTAAACATATCAGCATACTCCAGGCAATGAGATCTACACAATCATATCAAGAAAATAGCAAAAGGAGTTGATGAATTTTTCACTTACTTGAGATGCAGTTCTCTATTCACGCGTGTTCAAGCTCTCTACAACTCCAGATCTACTCCACTAAACCTCTATTGAAGCTTTATGCACAAAGAAGCAATTGAAACCACTTGGATTCTCCTCAATTTCAAAAATCCATCAACATGTTCATGCACTTGAATGGCTCGAATTCCAGCTCAATTGTCCAAACCAACAGTTGATTCTTGCTCAATGAGGCATGATGAACAAGATTATGCAAGAATATTGAAGAATTGTGTGGAGAATTTCAAGTTTCGAAGAGAGAGAAAATGGAGGGAATTTGGAAAATTTTGATCTAAAATTCTGTTCTCCTCAAATACAGTTAGGCTTTGGCTTATATATGGTGTGCTAATGACACTGAAATCTCAATTAGGCTTGTGCTAATCATGATTAGGGAAAATTCAAGTGAAGTGGAAAAATTGCAAATGAAGCTAGCATGCCCATGTGCACGTGCCAAATCTCATGTTAAGCTTCAAATCCATTTAAAATCAACCAAGGATTAACATGGAATGGTTGGTTTGCTTGTACCATAAGCCAATTTTAAATTGTGAAATTTCCCTCCAAAATGAACATGAAGGAAATAGTGAGCATACAAGCCTCTCTCATGCATGGCAGGGCTTGTTTTGAGAAGTATTGGTCATGAGGAGTATTTTGCAAAAAGAATGGACCAAATTGGAGCTTTGAATCAAAAGTTATGTCACTTTGAACTTCCATGCACACCTTGTGATCATTTGGCCATAACTTCTCAACCAAACATCATATGATCATGAAATAGGACTTTTGGGAAAGGGGAGACAAAGATTTACAACTTTCATGTTCACCAAAAATCCATTTGAAACTTCTTTGATGTTGGAAAGTCAAGTTGAATGTGGACCAGAAACTTGCCAGTTTTGGAAACTTGAAATTACAGGTCACTTTCCATTTTTGGAAACTTTTGCCATGACTTCAAAATCTTCAAGATAGATGTTTGAAATGACAAATAGACTTTGTTTGAACATGATTGAGGTGTTTAAATTCATCTTCCCAACCTCAAAGCCCTCAGTTGACTATGTTGGTCCTCAGATGACCTTGAAATGCTCTGATGAACTTGAGCCTTTACAACTTGATGAAATTGCTCCAAAATGGAACCCTAGCTCATATAAGCTCTTTGGAATGATCACGTGGTCCTCATCTCAAGAAAATACTTCATCTCTTACACAAAGGATGCTCTTGAAGTGCTTGACCTGTGAATGCTTAAACTTCAAAACAAATGTTAGTGACATATTTTTGTGCTTTTGGTTAGTGGATAAAACAAGAAAAGCAAATGATATACAATTAAAGCATGCCTGGTGATCTCAAACCACTCACAAGGAGGTCCCGCCCAAAGGGAAAGGAAGCCAAGATGCTCAATGATCCTTGAGGCTATGCAATGCAATGCTATGATGCCATGAGGGATCTTAGGGACAAAATTGGGGTCTTACACATATGTAGATCACGATGTCACTATAGAACAGTTCGATAGCATTGTTGCAAACATTACTGCTTGTAACAATTTGAGTTTTTGTGTCTCTAATCTCCCTGAGGAGGGAAGAGACCACAACTTGGCTTTACACATATCCATGAATTGTAAAAGCGACGCCATGTCCAATGTGCTGGTGGACACTGGGTCATCCCTGAATGTATTGCCGAATTCCACTCTCTCAAGGTTGTCACATCAAGGGCCTTCCATGAGGCAGAGTGGGGTTGTTGTGAAAGCTTTTGATGGGTCGCGTAAAACTGTGATTGGGGAAGTTGATCTCCCTATCAAGATTGAACCAAGTGATTTCCAAATTACCTTCCAGGTTATGGACATTCACCCATCATATAGTTGTCTCTTAGGCCGACCATGGATTCACGAGGCTGGTGCCGTGACATCCACTCTACACCAGAAGCTGAAATTCGTGAAGAATAAGAAACTGGTAGTGGTGGGGGGAGAAAAGGCTCTCCTGGTTAGCCACTTATCTTCCTTCTCATACAATGATGATGAGGATGAAGTTGGAACTCCTTTCCAAGCTTTATCTATAGCTGAGCTTGTTGAGAAGAGAACTCCTTCATTTGCTTCCTATAAAGATGCGAAATTGGCCATTGAATATGGTGCAGTTGCTGGTCTAGGAAAAATGATTGAACTGGAAGAATATAAGTCCCGGGCTGGCATAGGCTTTTCTTCTGGGGTCTTCAATGAGAAAGGGTTGTTCAAGAGTGGAGGTTTCATTCACACCGGTCAGAATGAGGAAGTTGTTGCTGTCTTGGAAGAGGATGCAGAGGACTCTGACAATTTCATCATCCCCGGAAGGGTCTGCAACAATTGGGTCGCTGTGGATGTTCCTACAGTTGTCCACAAGTCAAAGTAATGATCACTTTGTTTGAAAACCCTTCTCCCATGCCAAAAGGAGAAGTGATGACATTGTTGGCAACATAAATACAATGATATTTTCATTCAAAAAATTCATGTTAAATGTTTGTTTTTCCAATTATTTTCCCTTTTTGCTTTTTGCATGAAATTGGTGATCACAAAAAACCCTAAAAAAGGAATAAAATCAATCTTTTCATCTGCATAATGATTTGCCTTATTTGATTTCTAAAAGCTTTTCATATCCAAAATCATTATGCAGGCTGATTTCTAAACCCATTGAACATAATGATCCAACGCCATCTCCCAATTTTGAGTTCCCTGTATTTGAGGCAGAGGAAGATGATGTTGAAGAGATTCCTGATGAGATTACCCATCTACTTGAGCATGAAAAGAAAATCATTCAGCCGCATCTTGAGAATCTGGAAACAATCAACTTGGGGTCTGAGGATTGTGTGCGAGAAGTGAAGATTGGGGCACTCCTGGAAGAATCTGTTAAGAAGGGGTAGATTGAATTGCTACGAGAATATGTCGATATCTTTGCTTGGTCGTATGAAGACATGCCAGGTCTAGATACAGATATTGTGCAACATTTCCTGCCCTTGAAGCCTGAGTGCGTGCCTGTGAAGCAGAAGCTCAGAAGAACTCATTCTGATATGGCAGTGAAAATCAAAGAGGAAGTTCATAAGCAAATTGATGCGGGGTTTCTGGTGACTTCTACATATCCTCAATGGGTGGCAAATATTGTGCCCGTGCCTAAGAAAGACGGAAAAGTCCGGATGTGTGTGGACTATAGAGACTTGAATAAAGCTAGTCCGAAAGATGATTTTCCTGTACCACATATCGATATGTTGGTAGATAATACAGCTAAATTCAATATCTTCTCATTTATGGACGGATTTTCCGGATATAACCAGATTAAGATGGCACCCGAGGATATGGAGAAGACAACATTTATCACACCTTAGGGAACATTTTGTTATCGAGTGATGCCCTTCGGTTTGAAGAACGCCGGAGCCACGTATCAACGAGCTATGACTACCTTGTTTCATGATATGATGCACAAGGAGATTGAGGTATATGTTGATGATATGATTGCTAAGTCAAGAACGGAAGTTGAACATGTAGAGCACTTGGTGAAGCTTTTTCAGCGTTTGAGGAAGTACAAGCTTCGTCTGAATCCTAACAAGTGTACATTTGGAGTTCGTTCTGGTAAGTTATTGGGCTTTATCGTCAGCGAAAGAGGTATTGAGGTTGATCCTGCAAAGGTCAAAGCAATACAAGAGATGCCTGCGCCCAAAACTGAGAAGCAAGTCAGAGGTTTTCTTGGCCGCTTGAATTATATTTCTAGATTCATATCCCACATGACTGCCACATGTGCGCCGATATTCAAGCTCATCCGGAAAGATCAGTCTCATGATTGGACCGAGGATTTCCAGAAAGCTTTCGATAGTATCAAAGAGTATTTGTCTGAACCTCCAATCCTGTCTCCGCCTGTGGAAGGAAGACCTTTGATCATGTATCTGACAGTTCTTGAAGACTCGATGGGTTGTGTCCTTGGTCAACAAGATGAATCAGGAAAGAAAGAATATGCTATTTACTACCTGAGTAAGAAGTTCACTGATTGTGAGTCTCGATACTCAATGCTTGAGAAAACATGTTGTGCTTTGGCTTGGGCCGCTAAGCGTTTACGCCAGTATATGATAAATCATACAACTTGGTTGATATCCAGAATGTATCCAATCAAGTACATATTTTAGAAGCCTGCTTTAACCGAGAGGATTTCCCGTTGGCAGATGTTGTTATCTGAGTATGATATTGAGTATCGAGCTCAGAAAGCTATCAAAGGTAGTATCTTGGCTGACCACTTGGCACATCAGCCGATCGATGATTTTCAGTCAGTTCAGTATGACTTCCCAGATGAGGAGATTCTGTATTTGAAAATGAAAGATTGTGATGAGCCTACACTCGATGAAGGGCCAGAGCCTGGTTCCCAATGGAGTATGGTATTTGATGGCGTTGTAAATCAGTATGGAAATGGTATTGGGGCAGTAATCATTACTCCTCAGGGCACGCATATTCCTTTTACAGCAAGGTTAAATTTCAAATGCACGAATAATATGGCTGAGTATGAGGCCTGTATTATGGGATTGGAAGAATGCATTGATCTTAGGATCAAGCATCTTGATGTTCATGGTGATTCGGCCCTCGTTGTCAATCAGATCAAAGGTGAATGGGAGACGAATCAGCCTGGTCTTATTCCATACAGAGATTATGCGAGGGGGATCTCAACGTTCTTTACTGAGGTTGACTTCCACCATATTCCTCGAGATGATAATCGGATGGCAGATGCTCTTGCTACGCTTGCTTCGATGATTGTGGTTAAGTATTGGAATGAAGTTCCCAATATCACCGTGATGCGCTTGGATAGACCAGCTCATGTATTTGCAGTTGAAGAAGTAAAATATGATAAGCCATGGTATTATGACATCAAGTGTTTCCTCCAGAACCAGGTTTACCCGCCTGGGGCATCGGTGAAAGATAGGAAGACTTTGAGAAGATTGTCAAGCAGTTTCTACCTCAATGGCGATGTGCTTTATAAGAGAAATTTTGACATGGTTCTGCTCAGATGCGTGGATAGACACGAAGCAGACCTGTTGATGACTGAAGTCCATGAAGGTTCATTTGGTACTCATTCCAATGGACATGCCATGGCTAGAAAGATGTTAAGAGCAGGCTACTATTGGCTGACAATGGAGTCTGACTGCTGCAAATACGTGAAGAAATGCCATAAGTGTCAGATTTATGCGGATAAGATTCATATTCCCCCGACACTTCTGAATGTGATTTCATCACCATGGCCTTTCTCCATGTGGGGAATTGACATGATTGGCATGATTGAGCCGAAAGTGTCCAATGGACACAGGTTTATTCTCGTAGCAATTGATTACTTCACTAAGTGGGTTGAAGCTGCAACATATGCAAATGTGACCAGGCAGGTGGTTGTGAAGTTTATCAAGAATCAACTCATATGCCGTTATGGTGTGCCAGATAAGATCATTACTGATAATGGATCTAACCTGAATAACAAGATGATGAAAGAGCTGTGTAGTGAGTTCAAGATTGCACACCATAATTCTTCTCCTTACAGACCTAAGATGAATGGGGCTGTTGAAGCTGCTAACAAGAATATCAAGAAGATTATCCAGAAGATGGTTGTTACGTACAAAGATTGGCATGAGATGTTGCCATTTGCTTTGCATGGATATCGTACATCTGTCCGCACTTCAACAGGGGCAACCCCTTTCTCTCTTGTTTATGGCATGGAGGTTGTACTCCCAGTAGAGGTGGAGATCCCATCAATGAGAGTCTTGATGGAGGCCAAGTTGACTGATGCTGAATGGATTCAGAGTCGTTATGACCAACTGAATTTGATTGAAGAGAAGAGATTGACTGCCATGTATCATGGTCAGTTGTATCAGCAGAGAATGAAGAAAGCTTTTGATAAGAAGGTCAAGCCTCGTGTGTTCCGAGAAGGTGACCTTGTGCTCAAGAAAGTCTTGTCTTTCGCACCCGATTCCAGGGGCAAGTGGACTCCAAACTATGAAGGTCCATATGTTGTTAAGAGAGCCTTTTCAGGCGGTGCTTTGAGACTTACAAGTATGGATGGGGAGGATTTCACTCGTCCTGTGAATTCAGATGCAGTCAAGAAATACTTCGCCTAAAAATAAAAACAGAATGGCTCGCTAAGTTGAAAACCCGAAAGGGCGGCTTAGGCAAAAATGAGCGTCTCGGTGGATTGAAAACCTGAAAGGGCGATCCAGGCAAAAGTTAGAGACATGAAAAAAAATGAATATTTGCATCCCGCTAGATTGAGTACCTCATCCTGGGGCAATCTAGGCAAAAAATAGGGATTTGGCAAGTAACTGCATCATTACAAGACTTTGTTCTACAACTGTCATCCGTCAGAGATTCTTGTTCATTCGTCGTCAACCAAAGCTTCGAATACATCGAACTCGGAATTGGTGGAGAAATGGTCATTATGTTCAATGTGGCCCTTTTCCAATATATATCACCAATTTCAAATTTGTAAAGATCTATGGGGTCTTGCCATTTGCAGGCTACCATTCCATCAAATGAATTTGAGCATTTATCCAATCATTTGCACTCCTATTTGTTTCTATTAAACAAATGTTTTGCATGTTTTAATTGAGAAAATGTCATTGTTTTAAATAAATGAATTTTTCACAAATTGTTTTTAAACAAAGTGAACATTCACAATGATAAAAGGATACTTAGGGGATCCTCAGTGCTCTCCCAAGGGTGGCATGATTTCCAACAGGGTAAGACATTTGTTCATATCCCTGGCATGACTGTATCCTCTTCCTCCGGAGCCTTTTGTGGTTTTTCTCCCGGGCAGAGTGATTGTTGAGGTTTTTCACCTCCCCTCCCTTCAGCAGAGCAGTGGTCTTCCCTCCTTAGCAGATGTGTTCTCTTTGGAAGGTTCGGTATTTGGTGGTTGATCCCCAGAATTCCTTCATCTTCCTCAGATAGATCCCCAGCGGAGTTGTTGGTGTGTTGGATCTTATCTATGATGATGTTATCTTCCTCAGATAGATCCCCAGCAGAGTTGTTGGTGTGTTGGATCTTATCTATGATGATGTTATCCCCTGCATAGATATTGTTGTTTCCTGGCATATCTAATCCCCAGTAGAGTTGTTTGTGTGGCAGATTCTACTTGTGCGATCTTTTCTCCTCAGCAGGTGTGATTTCCTTGGTGAGTTTGGTACTTGGTGTTGGATCACCAGATTCCCTTTATCTCCCTCAGATGGATTTCCTAGTAGAGTTGCTTTTGTGGCAGTTTCTGCCTGTGCAATGATCGTTGTTCCTCAGCTGAGACTGATGATTCATCCCTGCAGAGATTTTTGTTGTCTTTAATCCCCGGCAGATTGGATATTCTCCGGTGATCCTGGCTTTCTCTCTTGAGATGTAGTACCGGGTGGTTGATTCCTGGACCTGTGTGTGTTAGATATGTCTGTTTGTCAGCATTCATCATACATAAATCACGCATATACATGCATAATTATAACATTCAGATATTCATGTTGCATTCTTCGCCATATATCGTTGTTTGTTGTCTCCTGCTATTTGGTGGTATATCTCCCCAAGCAGATGTCAGTGTCTGATCCCTCCATGTAGAGTCAGCCCCATAAGCAGAAAGTGTTCATCTTTCCTTCCGCATTCCCCACTGAGTTATTTCCTCGTGGATGACGGTTGTTTTTGCTTCCTCCCAACACATATATTGGGATGGGTTTCCCTATTGAGTTATATCCTCATTAGGATGAGTCTTGATTCAGTTTGCCTTTTTGGTTTGATCCTAAATTGGCCTCTTGTGACTGTTTCTGGTGTTTCCCTGTGGTAAATGAATAATTGTTCAGTAATCAGTCATTATTCACCTTATCCTCAGTGGAGTTTGTGGTTTGCTACCCTTATACCGGTAGTTGTAAATCCCATTTTTCCCTCCCCACCTGAGTCTGTGGTTTTCTACCTTTATACCGGTAGTTATAAATCCTACTTTCTTCCCCTAGCGGAGTTTGTGGTTTTCTACCCTTATAGCGGTAGTTGTAAACCCTATGTTCCTCCCCTCGCAGAGTTAACCATTGTTGTTCATCCTAGTTGATGACGGTTACTCTTCCGTGGTTTCCTACCCAGTATCTGGTAGGTGAAATCCCCTCCTTGGTGGTTATCTTCATCCAGTATTCGATGTTGATATTCCCTCTTTTTCCTGGATAATTGCCTTGCGCTCGCAATTTATCCCCAGCGAGTCATCTTTCGTCTACCCTATTGTTGTTGGTGACGATTGTTTCTCTCCTGAATTGGTCATCATTATATACCTAGTTTTAGTATCCCGATGCCTTTTCTCTTTCGGTTGATTTATCCTTTATTAACCCAGTAACCGGTTGTGGATAATCTTCCATGTGAGTATACTATCTACGTTCTGACGGTAATAGATAGTATATCTCATGCACTCTCTGGTCGAAGCTTTTGTCCTTCCCCAGTTGAGTAAGATTCATTCCCCTTTGCAGAGTTAACCCTTGTTGTTCATCCTAGTTGATGACGGTTACTCTTCCGTGGTTTTCTACCCAGTATCCGGTAGATGTAATCCCCTCGTTGACGATTATCATTATCCAATATTCGGTATTGATATTCCCTCCCTCTTTCGGATAATTGCTCTAATTAAGCAATTTTATCCCCATCGGGTCCTCTTTCATTAACCGTTTGTCGGTGATGTTTGTTACTCCCCTGTTTTTCGAGCTTATCTCCCAGTAACCGGTGATATGTCTCCTAGATCGTTGCCTTTGTCAATGTATCCCCAGTGAGTCAACTCTCATTTATCCTTTGTTGATAATGATTGTTTCTCCCTTTGATTGGTCATCATTATATACCTAGTTTTGGTATCCCGATGCCTTTCTCTTTCGGTCGATTTATCCTTTATTAACCCAGTAACCGGTTGTGGATAATCTTCCATGCGAGTATATTATCTACGTTCTGACGGTAATAGATAATATATCTCATGCACTCTTTGGTCGAAGCCTTTTGTTCTTCCCCAATCGAGTAAGATTCGTGTTCCTTTTACGGAATCGAATGTCCATCCTGTAAGTTGAGTTTGCTTTTTCAGCCCTCCTTTTTGGATGATGAGTGTTTTGGGAATATTCCCCAATTCACGCCTTGGTTGGTCACCTATTATATGCCCAGTAACCGGTATCCCTGGTGTTCCTTCCTTCTGCTCCCTATTATGACTTTGGTCCCCTGTGGAGTCAGATTTTCCTGAGTTGAAATATACCTTTTTTAGGTCTTTCTCAGATGATTTGGTTGATTGATATCTCTCACCCTTATACCGGTCTTAGATATTCATTCTTCCCGAGCTTGTTGTTCTCTCACCCTTATACCGGTGATCAGATCACATGTCTCATTGAGCTTGTTACCAAGTAACCGGTAACACCTCATCCCGCTGCTTCTCCAGGAGAGTCTTTCTTAAGACATCCCCAGCGAAGTCCCTTAGTGGATTGTTTTTGTCCGGATTTTTATCCAAAGTATCTATTGCGGATAGTTTTGCTGTATTGGCATATTCCCCAATACATGCATTTTCAATGGCAGGGATGTTTTGTTCAAATCTTTCCCCAGCCTGAGTCCGGATTTTTATCCGAAGTATCCATTGCAGATAGTTTTGATGTGTTGGCATATTCCCCAACACATGCATCTTTGAGTCACTTCGAGTCTTTCCATCGGATTTTTTTTCCCTTTGGAAACTCTTTTCCCCAGTTTCGAGTCGTGCCCTGCTCACGCATTTTTTTTCTTATCCCCATGAGAGTCCCCGTTAGAGTCTCTATTCCTAGTGAGTGTATTACTCCTATGGATTGTCTTTTCTCCCGATGTCTTTTCTTCTTTGTGGACACATATCCCCACAGAGTTTTGTTTGTTTTGCATACATACATTTGCATTATGAGGTCTCTTAGGGACCAATATTTGTCTCTTTGTTATTATTTAAGCCCATTCTACCTCGTCGAGACGAAGATTTTAACCTTCACTTCTCCGGCTAGAATGACCTTAAATAGGGGCATTTGTAAGACCCCAATTTTGTCCCTAAGATCCCTCATGGCATCATAGCATTGCATTGCATAGCCTCAAGGATCTTTGAGCAGCTTGGCTTCCTTTCCCTTTGGGTAGGGATCTCTTGTGAGTGGTTTGATAT
Organism: Lathyrus oleraceus; assembly: GCF_024323335.1. Lineage (NCBI taxonomy): Eukaryota > Viridiplantae > Streptophyta > Magnoliopsida > Fabales > Fabaceae > Lathyrus > Lathyrus oleraceus. Next base: position 351,314,499 of record NC_066581.1, read on the forward strand.
CACCAGGCATGCTTGAATTGTATATCATTGCTTTTCTCATTTTATTCACTAACCAAAAGCACAAAACTATGTCATTAACATTTTTCTTTGTAGCTCAAGCAATCACCAGGTCAAGAGCTTCAAGAAGATCCTTTATGCAAGAGATGAGGTATTTTCTTGGGATGAGGACCACATGATCATTATATTGAGCTTACTTGAGCTAGGGTTTTATTTTGCAGAAATTTCACCAAGTGGTAAAGGCTCAAGTCAATCCAGCCATTTCAAGGTCATTTGAGGACCAAAAAGTCAACTGTGCAGTCAACTGAGGGCTTTGAGGTGGGGAATGTTGGTGTAAGCCCTAGAGGCCAATACTTTTGGTACTTGTATCGAATTTTTTATTAATAATAAAAGGCTTTTTCTTTATTACGTTTGTTTAATAAAGTCCCTAGAATAGCTAGTCTGTTTAATGTATCAAGTATGACTTGATCATGAGATCACATTAAACATAAGGACACTATTCTTAAAGTATCCGTAGTCAAGCTTTAGTGTGAAGTGGGATAACATTAAAGCATTAAGACTATTATGTTTGTAGACTGATGATCACATCTCATGGATCATGGATAAAGAATTATCAAGTCTTAAACATAGGTATGAATATTAGGAGTAATATTTATATCGGATTGACCCGCTATGAGAATACTATATAGAAAGTTATGCAAAGTGTCTTAAGTTATTCTCATGGTGATAATGGTGTATACCACTCTTCGACCTGAAACCACTATGGACCCTAGATGTGGAGTCGAGTGCTTTATTGCTGATCCAACGTTGTCCGTAACTGGATAACCATAAAGACAGTTGATGGGTACTCCACGAAGCATGCTGAGGGACATGAGTGACCTAGATGGAATTTGCCCATCCTGCATAACAGGATAAATGTCTATGGGCCCAATATTGAACTGGACAAGGATGACACGGTCTATGCCTTGTGTTCAATATAGACATAAGGGCAAAAGGGTAATTATACACATAAGTATTATCACAGAAGGTTTTGTCAGATCACATGACATTTTCGTGTCTTGGGTAGCAGTGATGTGTTTCTAGATACCGCTCACTGTTTATTATGTTAAATGCGTGATTTAATATAATTGCCAACGTCACGAAAACCTACAAGGTCACACACAAAGGACGGATTGGTGAGAGATAGAGTAACTAAGGAATACCGTAAGGTACGGTGCCCTTAAGTGAATTATAGAACATCGTAAGGTACGGTGTACTTAAGTAGAATACGAAATATGGTAAGGTACCATGAGCTTAAGTGATTTTGGGCATATTATAAGATATGGGCCAAAATACACTTAAGTGGGCCTTTTAGCTTGAAGCCCACACAAGTGGTTCTATAAATAGAACCCTTGTGCAGAAGCATTCATTGCGGTTGCATTATTTTCGTTTTCTCTCTCTCTCACACTCAAAGCCTTCATTCGTACCAGCTAGCACTGAGATTGAAGGAATCTGTTCGTGTGGACTGAGTAAAGACGTTGTCATCGTTCAACGTTCGTGATCGCTCCGTGGATCTGCATCAAAGGTTTTGATCGTCACAAGAGATCTGCACCAAAGGTTTCAATCGTCACAAGAGGTAAATATTCTATCACTGATCATGACCATTCGTAAGGATCTCTAAAGGAGAAAATTTTAATTTCCGCTGCGTTTTGGATCGCAATTCTCCTTCAGGGAAATGAGTTGAAACACCTCAATCATGTTCAAAAGAGGCCTATTCTTCATTCTAAACATCCATCTTGAAGATTCAAAGGTCATGGAAAAAGTTACTAAAAATGGAAAATGACCTGTAATTCAAAGTTTCCAAATTTGGCAAGTTTTTGATCCACATTCAACTTGACTTGTCAATGTCAAAGAAGTTTCAAATGGATTTTTGGTGAACATAAAAGTTGAAGATCTTTGTCTCCCCTTTCCAAAACGTCCTAATTGATGTCCATATGATGAATGGTTGAGAAGTTATGGTCATTTGATCACAAGGTGTGCATGGAAATTCAAATTGGCATAACTTTTGATTCAAAGCTCCAATTTGGTCCATTCTTTTTGCAAAATGTTTCTCTTGATCAAGACATCTCAAAATAGCCTTTTCCATGCATGGGAAAAGTGTGTATGCTCATCATTTCTCATGTGATCATTTTAGAGGGAATTTCCATAATTCAAATTTGGCTTATGATACAAGCAAGACAACCATTCCATCATGAACATTGGTTGATTTTGAGTAAATTTAAAGCTTAACATGGAGCTTATCACGTGTAGCATGGGCATGGGACCTCATTGTGCATTTTTGCAAATTGATCCACATCTCTCTAATCATGTTTAATACAAGGCTTAATTGGATTTCAGTGTGATTAGCATGCCATATAAATTCCAAACCCTAACCATAATTGAAAGGAGGAAGCATTTCAGATTTAGAATTTCAAAGTTCCCTCCAAAATTCTCTTTCTTCGAATTCTTCATTTCTTCATACAAACACCAAAAATTCTTGCATAATCTTGTTCATCATGCTTCATTGAGCAAGAATCAACCATTGGTTTGAGCAATTCAGTCCAGATTCAAGCAGTTCAAGTGCAAACTCATAGCAATGGAAGTTGGAAATTGAGCTAGATCCAGGTGGTTTCAATTGTTTCTTTGTGCACAAAGCTTCAAGGCAAGGTTAAAGGAGTAGATCTGGAGCTTCTAAGAGCTTGAGGACGCGATTTTAGCAACCTTCAATTTCAGGTGATCCAAATTCGATCCTCTCATTTTGCTGTTTTATGTACATAGATGTATAGATCTTGCTTCGTGGAGTATGTAGATGTGTTTAGATTTTGATTTGGCTTAGTATTGAGGCTGTATGATGAACTGAAAGTTTTGATTATGAAAATGTTTTCGTTCGATCTGGAAATTATAGGATGAATTAGATGAAATGGATGTCATATTTGGAATGTACATGGAAAGATGATTCGATTGATGTATAATTTGTTGAATTCTGGAAATTTTATGGTTGAACTCCGTCGGAGATGGTCGGAGAAGATGACCGGAGACTGTAGCTCCGGCGTCTGGTTATTTTAGGGTTTTGCCTGCGTGTGTGCTGACTGTATGTTGATGTGTGCTTGCTTGTCCATTTGATTGGCTCTGTTTCCTTTGACTATGCCACGCGCGTTTGAATAAAGTTGATTGTGCATGCCACGCGTTTAATGAAACGACGCGTTTTGGCTTTTGAATATGAGCCTTTGATCTTGGCGCGCGCTGAGATCCAATGGTCATGATATTTTCTGATTTATTTCAAATGTTTTCATTTCCCTCCATTTTATTTTGTTATTCCAATTATTTTGCTCATCTTTCAAAAATCATAAAAAATAGAAAAATGATCCAAATTAACTCCAATTTTTTTCATAGATTTGTTTTGATGTCTAGTTTTATTTAGTATTATTTTCATGAATTGTTGATGTCTGATTTTTAATGTGTGAATTTTTTGATCCATGCCATGCTATTTTGATATGTTGCATTCAATGCTTTGTGAAATCTTCATCTTTGATCCAATTGATCTGATTTTTTGTATGCATAATGATCATACATGATGTGAATTTTTGAGAACTGGTTGGGATTTTTTCTCATATGCTATCATTTTTTTTTACACATGAAGATATAATGTGACAATTTGTGTCACATTTTTGACATTGGATTGTTTCATTTTTGTTCATCCATCATTTGAACCTTTATGGATTTGATCTTTTGCATAATGATTGTTCATGACATGAGAAACTCATATAAAAAATCTCCAAGTCATTGCATGCATTTCTGTTTTGATGTGGATTTTCTAAGTTGGAAGTTCACTTTGTGCACATTTTGTGATCATTGCATAGCATAGGCCATTTGAGATATTTGCTTATTGAATTGGTGCTGGTCCTTTTGAGGACATTTTGTTGATTGTTTGAATGTGCATTGTGTGAAAGATTGAGTTCTGTTTTGATCATTTGGTTTGGTTTTGAACTTAGTCTTTGTACTAGTGTTTTGTACATAAACTAATTGTGCTTTGTGTTTCAGGTTTGGACATTTAGCATTGATGGTTGATTTGTTCTCACTTTGTGAGATGCAAATGATTTGAGTTCTAACTTGTGTTGCTTTTGTAGGTTCTAATTGATGTGCTTGAGCTCTTGAGTTCATTTGAATGCTTGGGCATTGTTCATTGAGTTGTGTAACTGTGAATGGTTTCACTGTTTGTCTGTTGGTTTTCTGACTGAAATATTAACTGTTTAGTTTTTGTACAGGTACATTAGTTTCTTTCTTTTAGCTCTTACTTGAGCTTTGGATTATGGTTGATACACCACTTAGGTAGTTATCTTCTTACTTCATGTAGTCTGGAAGTCCTGTCACCTTTTTGGAAGGCATTTTGCTGGCAAGTCCTCCTTCAGAGGCTCTATTTGTGTTTGTTTACAATTGTGCCAAAGACCTCCAAGATGAGGCATGTGCTATCTGATAAGACCTCCAAGAGTTGAGGCAATTGACGGATAGAAGGGATTAATAGCCAATCCCCCGTTATTCAGTGAGTCATTCATTATGCTCGCACTACGTGTTGATGCTTCTGAACATGTACCCAAGATCTTTGTCCAGTGTCTTTCAAGTGGAATAGGATCTCACTTTCTAGATCCCCACGCTTTCTTTGTCATGAGCTCACCCAGGCCAGGGTTAAGAGCATGAGGTCTCATCCTCATTACCACTTTGATCAGCTTCACCCTAACTCTCGATGTTAGTGGTTAAGAGCTACATATTACCCTTTTACAGTTTGGCTTGTTTGTCGAGGTTGATATGACCCCTCTTGACTAAAGCCCACCCATTGTTTTGAGCCTCTTGTATGTATATAGATTGTGATGTTTGCTTTTGATGTGTTTGCTTTTGATGTGTTTGCTTTTGATGGTTGTTTGTTATGATTGGGAGTCGGATATAAGTCCATGTATTGGCATTCTATTTCCTTTTTGTGGTTGGGAGTCAGATATAAGTCCATGTATTGGCATTCTGTTTCTTTTTTTGTTGTTAGGAGTCGGGTGTAAGTCCATGCATTGGCATTCTGTTTCCTTTTATTGAGGATCTCTTATGAGACTTGTGTGATTGCTTTTGCTTTGTGCTTGCTTATTCCAAAGGATGGGAACTTACTTGGATCATCTATATGATCACAAGAGAGGAACTCCTAGTGTGGTTTCATTCCATATCCCTAACCTTTTTGTTCTTTAGAACTTAACCCATTTCCTTCATTTCTTCACCCTAACCCAAACCAAATCTTTTTGTGCAAACATTTGACTTTGTTTTCAACATTAGAAACCTAAGCCTTATGCGTTTGATTTTCAAACTTTCTTTTCATAATACTCATTTTGAATTGAATCTTTAAGTCAACTTTGACCATTTTTGTGTATACTTCTAATTGGTAAATATAACCCATTCAAGTTTCTTTTGTGGTTTCAATGTCCACTTCTTAATCAAATTTTTCATAACCTTTAGCTATTAGGTTTGAGTTATCTTTGTGGTAGATGTAATACTCACCTACGTCCTTAGTGACGGACAATGAGCCTTCCATGCTTATTATAGGGTTAACCCCTCACTAGAATGTTGAAGCTATCCTCACATGGTGGACTTGTGGTTTTTCAGGTTGAGTTTTCTCCCTTTGATAACAAAAGACCTTAAGGCTTTTGGACCAATCAATCCACTCATTTGTTTTGAAATTTTTTACCCGGACTACGAGGTGTTGATCCTAATCTTTTTATAAGAGGGTACGTAGGCAATGGGTTTATCCATCCAAACACAAAATGTAAATAACTTGTATATTCTCTTCTCATATCTTCAATCATGTTTGCACAAATAAAATTTCACAAAAACAATAACCTTTGCAACAAGTGTGAAAAGGGCTCCCTAGGAGTACCTAGGATGTTTTGGGTGCCTAACACCTTCCCATTGCATAACCAACCCCCGTTACCCAGATCTCTGTTTCTTTTACTAGTTTTGTTTGTAAAACTTCTAGGTTTTTGTTCGCTTTCTAACCATTCCTTTGGATAAATAGAAGTGCGGTGGCGACTCGACTTTGTATGATTTACCTTGGATTTAGTCAATATCTCCAATGGTAGCGAATACACCGCTACAGCAGTCGAAGAAGTAAAAGATGATAAGCCATGGTATTATGACATTAAGTGTTTCCTTCAGAGCCAGATTTACCCGCCTGGGGCATCTGTGAAAGATAGGAAGACTTTGAGGAGGTTGTCAGGTAGTTTCTACCTCAATGGCGAAGTGCTTTATAAGAGAAATTTTGACATGGTTCTGCTCAGATGCGTGGATAGACACGAAGCAGATCTTTTGATGACTGAGGTCCATGAGGGTTCATTTGGTACCCATTCCAATGGACATGCCATGGCTAGAAAGATGTTGAGAGCAGGCTACTATTGGCTGACAATGGAGTCTGACTGCTGTAAATATGTAAAGAAATGCCATAAGTGTCAGATTTATACGGATAAGATTCATATTCCTCCGACACTTCTGGATGTGATTTCATCACCATGGCCTTTCTCTATGTGGGGAATTGACATGATTGGCATGATTGAGCCGAAAGCGTCCAATGGACACAGGTTTATTCTCGTAGCAATTGATTACTTCACTAAGTGGGTTGAAGCTGCGTCGTATGAAAATGTGACCAGGCAGGTGGTCGTGAAGTTTATCAAGAATCAACTCATATGACATTATGGTGTGCCAAATAAGATCATTACTGATAATGGATCTAACTAGAATAACAAGATGATGAAAGAGCTGTGTAGTGAGTTCAAGATTGCACACCATAATTCTTCTCCTTATAGACCCAAGATGAATGGGGTTGTTGAAGCTGCTAATAAGAATATCAAGAAGATTATTCAGAAGATGGTTGTTACGTACAAAGATTGGCATGAGATGCTGCCATTTGCTTTGCATGGATATCGTACATTTGTCCGCACTTCAACAGGGGAAACCCCTTTCTCTCTTGTTTATGGCATGGAGGTCGTACTCCTAGTAGAGATGGAGATCCCATCAATGAGAGTCTTGATGGAGGCCAAGTTGACTGATGCTGAATGGGTTCAGAGTCGTTATGACCAGCTGAATTTGATTGAAGAGAAGAGATTGACTGCCATGTGCCATGGTCAGTTATATCAGCAGAGAATGAAGAAAGCTTTTGATAAGAAGGTCAAGCCTCGTGTGTTCCGAGAAGGTGACCTTGTGCTCAAGAAAGTCTTATCTTTCGCGCCCGATTCCAGGGGCAAGTGGACTCCAAACTATGAAGGTCCATATGTTATTAATAGAGCCTTTTCAGGCGGTGCTTTGATACTTACAACTATGGATGGGGAGGATTTCACTCGTCCTGTGAATTCAGATGCAGTCAAGAAATACTTCGCTTAAAAATAAAAACAGAATGGCTCGTTAAGTTGAAAACCCGAAAGGGCGGCTTAGGCAAAAATGAGCGTCTCGGTGGATTAAAAACCCGAAAGGGCGATCCAGGCAAAAGTTAGAGACATAAAAAATAAATATATGCATCCCGCTAGATTGAGTACCTCATCCTGGGGCAATCTAGGCAAAAATTAGGGATTTGGCAAGTAACTGCATCCTGACAAGACTGTCTTCTACAACTGTTGTCCGTCAGAGATTCTTGTTCATTCGTCGTCAACCAAAGCTTTGAATACATCGAACTCAGAATTGGTGGAGAAATGGTCATTATGTTCAATGTAGCCCTTTTCCAATATATATCACCATTTTCAAATTTGTAAAAGATCTATGGAGTCTTGCCATTTGCAGGCTACCATTCCATCAAATAAATTTGAGCCTTTTATCCAATTATTTGCACTCTTATTTGTTTCTATTCAACAAATGTTTTGCATGTTTTAATTGAGAAAATATCATTGATTTGAATAAATGAATTTTTCACAAATTGTTTTTTAACAAAGTGAACATTCACAATGATGAAAGGATACTTACGGGATCCTCAGTGCTCTCCCAAGGGTGGCATGATTTCCAACAGGGTAAGACATTTATTCATATCCCTGGCATGATTGTATCCTCTTCCTCCGGAGCCTTTTGTGGTTTTTCTCCCGAGCAGAGTGCTTGTTAAGGTTATTCACCTCCCCTCTCTTCAGCAGAGCAGTGGTCTTCCCTCCTCAGGAGATGTGTCCTCTTTGGAAGGTTCGGTATTTGGTGGTTTAACCCCAGTATTACTTCATTTCCTTGGATAAATCCCCAGTAGAGTTGTTGGTGTGGTGGATTTTATCTGTGATGGTTCATCCCCGAGTGGTATGCTTATTAAGATGTTCACCACTCTCCCCTTCAGCGGAAGAGTGATCTTTTCTCCTCAGCAGGTGTGATTTTCCTTGGTGAGTTTGGTACTTGGTGTTCGGTCACCAGTTCCCCTTTTCTTCCTCAGATAGATCCCCAGTAGAGTTGTTGGATTTTATCTGTGGTGATGTTATCCCCTACAGAGATTGTTGTTTCCTGGTATCTCTGATCCCCAATAGAGTTGCTTTTGCGACAGTTTCTGCCTATGCATTGAACTCCTTTTCCCAGCTGAGACTGATGATTCATCCCTGCAGAGATATTGTTAACTCTGATCCCCGGCAGATTGGATACTCTCTGGTGATCCTGGCTTTCTCTCTTGAGATGTAGTACCGGGTGGTTGATTCCTGGACCTGTGTGTGTTAGATATGTCTGTTTGTCAGCATTCATCATACATAAATCACACATATACATGCATAATTATAACATTCAGATATTCATGTTGCATTCTTTGCCATATATCATTGTTTGTTGTCTCCTGCTATTTGGTGATATATATATTTCCCCAAGCAGATTGTGTGTCTGATCTTTCCATATAGAGTCAGCCCCTTTAAGCAGAAAGTGTTTATCTTTCCTTCCGCATTCCCCACTGAGTTATATCCTCGTGGACGACGGTTGTTTCTGCTTCCTCCCAACACATATATTGGGATGGGTTCCCCTGTTGAGTTATATCCTCATTAGGATGAGTCTCGATTCAGTTTTCCTTTTTGGTTTGACCCCAAATTGGCCTCTTGTGACTACCTCGGGTGTTTCCCTGTGGTAAATGAATAATTGTTCAGTAATCAATAATTATTCACCTTATCCTCAGCGGAGTTTGTGGTTTTCTACCCTTATACCGGTAGTTGTAAACCCTATTTTTCTCCCCTCGCAGAGTTAACCATTGTTGTTCATCCTAGTTGATGACGGTTACTCTTCCGCGGTTTTCTACCCAGTACCCGGTAGATGTAATCCCCTCCTTGATGATTATCTTCATCCAGTATTCGATGTTGATATTCCCTCTTTTACCTGGATAATTGCCTTGCGCTCACAATTTATCCCCAGCGAGTCATCTTTCGTCTACCCTGTTGTTATGGGTAACGATTGTTTCTCTCCTGAATTGGCCATCATTATATACCTCGTTTCGATATCCCGATGCCTTTTCCTTTTCGGTTGATTTATCCTTTATTAACCTAGTAACCGGTTGTGGATAATCTTCCATGCGAGTATACTATCTACGTTCTGACGATAATAGATAGTATATCTCATGCACTCTCTGGTCGAAGCCTTTTGTTCTTCCCCAGTTGAGTAAGATTCATTCCCCCTTTGCAGAGTTAACCATTGTTGTGCATCCTAGTTGATGACGGTTACTCTTCCATGGTTTTCTACCCAGTATCCGGTAGATGTAATCCCCTCTTTGACGGTTATCATTATCCAATATTCGGTATTGATATTCCCTCCTTCTTTTGGATAATTGCTCTGATTAAGCAATTTTATCCCCAGCGGGTCCTCTTTCATTTACCGTTTTCCAGTGATGTTTGTTGCTCCCCTTGATTGGTCATCATTATATACCTAGTTTTGGTATCCCGATGCCTTTCTCTGTCAGTCGATTTATCCTTCATTAACCCAGTAACTGGTTGTGGATAATCTTCCATGCGAGTATATTATCTACGTTCCGACGGTAATAGATAATGTATCTCATGCGCTCTTTGGTCGAAGCCTTTTGTTCTTCCCCAGTCGAGTAAGATTCGTATCCCTGTTTTGGAATCGAATGTCCATCCTATAATCGAGTTTGAGTTCTGCCCTCTTTTGGGATGATGAGTGTTTTGGGAATATTCCCCAATTCATGCTTTGGTTGGTCACCTATTATATGCCCAGTAACCGGTATCCTTGGTATTCCTTCCTTCTGCTCCCTATTATGACTTTGGTCCCCTGTGGAGTCAGATTTTCCTGAGTTGAGATATACCTTTTAGGTCTTCCTCAGATGTTTTGGTTGATTGATATCTCTCACCCTTATACAGGTCTTAGATATTCATTCTTCCCGAGCTTGTTGTTCTCTCACCCTTATACCGGTGATCAGATCACATGTCTCATTGAGCTTGTTACCCAGTAACCGGTAACACCTCATCCCGCTGCTTCCCCAGGAGAGTCTTTTTTAAGACATCCCCAGCGAAGTCCCTTAGTGAATTGTTTTTGTCCGAATTTTTTTATCCGAAGTATCCATTGCGGATAGTTTTGCTGTGTTGGCATATTCCCCAATACATGCATTTTCCCCGGCAGGGATATTTTGTTCAGATCTTTCCCCAGCCTGAGTCCGGATTTTCATCCGAAGTATCCATTGCGGATGGTTTTGATGTGTTGGCATATTCCCCAATACATGCATTTTCCCCGACAGGGATATTTTGTTCAAATCTTTCCCCAGCCTGAGTCCGGATTTTTATCCGAAGTATCCATTGCGGATAGTTTTGCTGTGTTGGCATATTCCCCAATACATGCATCTTTGAGTCAGCTCGAGCCTTTCCAATGGATTTATTCCCTTTGGAAACTCTTTTCCCCAGCTTTGAGTCGTGACCTGCTCACGCAATTTATCTCCTTTTCTTATCCCCATGAGAGTCCCGGTAGAGTCTCTATCCCTAGTGAGTGCATTACTCCTATGGATTGTCAATTTCTCCGGATGTCTTTTCTTCTTTGTGGACACATATCCCCATAGAGTTGGTTGGTTTTGCATACATACATTTGCATTATTAGGTCTCTTAGGGACCAAAATTTGTCTCTTTGTTATTATTTAAGCCCATTCTACCTCGTCGAGACGAAGATTTTAACCTTCACTTCTCCGGCTAGAATGACCTTAAATAGGGGCATCTGTAAGACCCCAGTTTTGTCCCTAAGATCCCTCATGGCATCATAACATTGCATTGCATAGCCTCAAGAATCATTGAGCATCTTGGCTCCCTTTCCCTTTGGGTAGGGATCTCTTGTGAGTGGTTTGAGATCACCAAGCATGCTTGAATTGTATATCATTGCTTTTCTTGTTTTACTTACTAACCAAAAGCACAAAAATATGTCATTTACATCTTTTGTTGTAGCTTAAGCAATCACCAGGTCAAGAGCTTCAAGGAGATTCTTTGTGCAAGAGATGAGGTACTTTCTTGGGATGAGGATCACATGATTATTATATTGAGCTTACATGAGCTAGGGTTTCATTTTGGAGCAATTTCCCCAAGTGGTAGAGGCTCAAGTTAATCAAGATATTTCAAGGTCATCTGAGCACCAAAAAGTCAACTGTGCAGTCAACTGAGGGTTATGAGGTGGGGAAATGAGTTGAGACACCTCAATCATATTCAAATAGGATCTATTCATCATTCTAAACATCCATCTTGAAGATTCAAAGGTCATGGCAAAAGTTACTAAAAATGGAAAATGACTTGTAATTCAAAGTTTCCAAATTTGGCAAGTTTTTGGTCCACATTCAACTTGACTTGTCAATATCAAAGAAGTTTCAAATGGATTTTTGGTGAACATGAAAGTTGTAGATCTTTTTCTCCCCTTTCCAAAATGTCCTAATTTATGTCCATATGATGAATGGTTGAGGTGTTATGGTCATTTGATCACAAGGTGTGCATGGAAATTCAAAATGGCATAACTTTTGATACAATGCTCCAATTTGATTCATTCTTTTTGCAAAATGCTTCTCATGTTCAAGACATCTCAAATTGACATCATTTGGCTCAATTGTGCAAAGGAATCATGGCTTGTATTCTCACTAGTTCACACATGTGCAAATTGAAGAAAATATTCACAATTCATTTTTGGTTTAAGATGCAAGCAAACAAACACTTCAAGCATGACCATTGGATGATTTTGAGTGAATTCCAAGTTTAACATGAGGATGTGCACGTGTATTATGGCAAGGAGAGCTCATTTTGCATTTTTGCAAATTGATCCAATACTCACTAATCATGATTAATACATGGAAAAGAGGTTTAGCAATGGGATTAGCATGGAGTATATAAGTTGAAACCCTAATCATAACTGGATAACAAGCATTTCAGATCCAAATTCAAAAACTCCCTCCAATTTTCTGTCTCTTCGAATTTTGATTTTCTCCACACAAACACCAAAAATTCTTGCAGATTCTTGATCATCATGATTCATTGAGCAAGAATCAACCACTGTTTTGAGCAATTCAGCTAGGTTTCGAGCAGTTCATGTGAAATCTCATGTTGATGGAATTTGAAAATTGAAGAAGATTCAAGTGGTTTCAACTGATTCTCTTTGCACAAAGCTTCAAGGCAAGGTCAAAGGAGTAGATCTGGAGCATTAGAGCTTGAGAGATCGTGAATTCAAGAAGCTCCAATTTCAGGTGAGTTGAAATTCATCCTCTCCTTTTGCTGCTTTATGATCATAAATGTGTAGATCTTGTTGAGTAGAGAATGTAGATATGTTTAGAATTAAAAATGGTTGAGAATTGAGCATTTATGATGAACTGTAAGTTTAGATCTGAAAAATGTTTTCATTCGATCTGGAAAATATAGGATGAATTAGGATGAATTGATAGCATATTTGGATTCTACATTGCAAGGCGGTTCGAATGGTATAGGATTTATGAATTTCTGGAGAAAAAAAATTGTCTGAACCGCCGGAGCTGGCCGGAGAAGACGACCGGAGACTGTAGCTCCGGCGTCTGAGTGTGTTTAGGGTTTGTGCCATGTGTTTGCCATGTATGCGCCTGCGTGTGAGATCTATTGGTTGAGAGTGCTTTGACTGGCCACGCGTGTGAGTTGACTACTGATTAAGCTGGTGACTAGATTTAATGAAACAACGTGTTTTGGTTGTTTGAATGTGAGCCTTTGATCATGATTGCGCGCCTTATCCAACGGTTGTGATATTTTCTGAATTAATTCAAACATTTTATTTTCCCTCCATTTTCCATTTATATTCCATTTATTTTGTTTGTTTTAGAAAATTCATTAAAAATGCAAAAATAGTCCAATTTAATCCCAATTTTTTTTCATAGTCTTGTTTTGATCTCTACTATTTTTTGGTGCTGATTTCATGATTTGCTGATGTCTGGATTTTTATGTGGATATTTTTTTATGAACATTGTGCTAAATTGATATATTGCCTTCAATGCTTTGTGAAATTCTCTATGTTGAGCCATTTGATCCCATCTTTTACATGCTTGACATTAACACATGATATGAATTTTTGAGCACTGGTTTGGAATTTTTCTCACATGTTATCATCACTTTTGACACATAGAGAAAAGTGTGACAATTTGTGTCACATTTTTAACATTGAATTGTTGCATTTTTGTTCATATATCATTTGAACCTTTCTGGATTTGATCTTTTGCACATTGATTGTTCAAGACATGAGGAACTTGCATAAAAAATCTCAAAGTCATTGCATGCATTTCTGATTTGATGTGAATTTCCTAAGTTGGAAGTTCATTTTGTGCACATTTTTTGGTCATTGCATTACATAGATCATTTGAGGTACTTGCTTATTGATTTGATGCTGGTCCATTTGAGGACATTTTGTGGAATGCTTGAATGTGTAATGTGTAGAAGATTAGGTTCTGTTTTGGTCATTTGGTTAGGTTTTGAATTCATCTCTTATGCCTTTGTTTGTTGGTGTTTTGTTGTGTACATAAACTAACTTTGTCACTTGTTTCAGATGTGGATACTCATTGATGATATTGTGGAATACAAAATGCATTGAGTACTAACCTGTGTTTTTTTTGTAGGGTTCTAATTGATGTGGTGAACTCATGAGCTCATTTGAGTGCTATGGCACTTATGCACTGAATTGTGTAACTGTTAGGTGGTTTCACTGTTTGTCTGTGGGTTTAATAACTGAAATACTAACTGTTTAGTCTTTGTACAGGTACCTTATTTGTTTGCTTACTTTAGCTCTTGCTTGAGCTTTGGATTATGGTTGATACACCACTCAGGTAGTTAGCTTCTTACTTCATGTAGTCTGAAGTCCTGTCACTTTTTGGCAGGCATTTTGCTGGCAAGTCCTCCTTCAGAGGCTCTGTTTGTGTTTGTTTACAATTGTGCCAAAGACCTCCAAGATGAGGCATGTGATATCTGATAAGACCTCTAAGAGTTGAGGCAATTGACGGATAAAAGGGATTAGTAGCCAATCCCCTGTTATTCAGTGTGTCGTTGTTTATGCTCGCACTACGTGCTGATGCTTCTGAACATGTACCTAAGATCTTTGTCCAGAGTCTGTCAAGTGGAATAGGATCCCACTTTCTGGATCCCCATGCTTTCTTTGTCATGAGCTCATCCTGGCCAGGGTTAAGAGCATGAGGTCTCATCCTCATTACCATTTTGATCAGCTTCACCCTAACGTTCAATGTTAGTGGTTAAGAGCTACAGATTACCCATTACAGTTTGGCTTGTTTGTCGAGGTTGACATGACCCCTCTTGACTAAAGCCCACTCATTGTTTTGAGCCTCTTGTATGTATATATTGTGTGATTTTTGTTTGCTTATGAACTTTTGATGTGTGTGCTCTTGAACTAGGAGTTTCCATTTGAGGTTAATTGTAAGATCATTACCATGTTCATCCCAGTGAGATACAAGATACATTGAGGATCTCTTATGAGACTTGTGTGATGCTTATGCCTTGTGCTTGCTTATTACAAAGGATATGATCTACTTGGATCATCAATATGATCTCAAGAGAGGAACTCCTAGTGTGGTTTCATTTCTTATCCATCACCTTCTTGTTCTCTTTAGTACTTACCCCCCCCCCTCCTTCTTCACTTCTCCATCCTAACCCAAGCTAAATCCTTTTTGTGCAAACATTTGACTATTGTTTTCAACATTAGAAACCTAAGCCTTATGCTTTTGATTTTCAAACTTTCTTTTCATAACACTCATTTTGAATTGAATCTTTAAGTTAACTTTGACCATTTTGTATATACTTCTAATTGGTAAATATAACCCATTCAAATTTATTTTGTGGTTCCAATGTCCACTTTCTTAATCAAATTCTTTTCATAACCTTTAGCTATTAGGTTTGAGTTATCTTTGTGGTAGATGCAATACTCACCTATATCCTTAGTGATGGACAATGAGTCTTCCATGCTTATTATAGGGTTAACCCCTCACTAGCATGTTTAAGCTATCCTCACATGGTGGATTTGTGGTTTTAGGTTGAGTTTTCTCCCTTTGATAACAAAAGACCTTAAGGCTTTTGGACCAATCAATTCACCAATTTGTTTTGAGATTTTTTACCCGAACTACGAGGTTTTGATCCTAATCTTTTTATAAGAGGGTACGTAGGCAATGGGTTTATCCATCCAAACACAAAATGTAAATAAACTTGTATATTCTCTTCTCATCTCTTCAATCATGTTTGCACAAACAAAATTTCACAAAAAACATTAACCTTTGCAACAAGTGTGAAAAGGGCTCCCTAGGAGTACCTAGGATGTTTTGGGTGCCTAACACCTTCCCATTGCATAACCAACCCCCTTACCCAGATCTCTGTTTCTTTTACTAGTTTTTGTTAAAACTTTTAGGTTTTTGTTCGCTTTCTAACTATTCCTTTGGATAAATAGAAGTGCGGTGGCGACTCGACATTGTATGATTTACCTTGGATTTAGTCAATATCTCCAATGGTAACGAATACCCCGCTACAACAAGCATGGATCCTTAAACCAAGACATCTTCCATGGGAAGGAAAAAAGGTCAAGTTTCCACACAATACCATGAAGGGTGAGAGACTTACAAAATCACTTACTAGAATGTTATGCCTTTAGGGTCAAATTTAGCTCTATGTTAAGCAATCGTAATTGGACTTATGTAGATGTCACAATTATCTGAGGTCAGGCAATAAAAATTTATGTGTTAATGCATGTTAGAGATTTGGTATGATGAACCAAACTCCTAAAACATACCACACACTAAAAGAAAAGATCAAGAGGGATGGACCTATCTCATCTATACTTGTATTGGTTCATCTGACACAAGGTCATTGATGAACCAATTAGCCTTAAGACATTAGATATTTCATTGGTCAATGAAAGGAATGGGAAAGAGTGGGGATTAAGATGAAGAGGGATGGGAGTGAGAGAAACACACATTGGTCATGGGAGGAATTTTATCAAATTAAGATCATTCATTCATTTTGGGAGATGAAATATATATTTCATCAATCCCCTAAATCCAATTATTTTAATCCAACAAAAGTCAAATTAATCTTGACCAAGGCCCCGGCAAATAGTCAAACATCACAAGACCGTAAAAATAGCTCAACATAAATTTTACACATTTAATCAATTAAAAATAAATTAAAAATGCAATAAAATACAATTTAATTTGGTCAAAACCTAAAACCTCTTCAAAACGCCAAATAAATGGCCAAGAGATTTATCCTAGGTCAAACAAGGTCAAAGGACCTTAGACAAAAAAATTCATGATTTTTGAAAAGTCATAAGTATTTTTAAACAATTAAAAATATGCACAAAAAAATTTAATTCATGAAAATATCAAAAATAATTTTAATTCAGAATATGGAAGAGAAAAATATCTAAAGATTTTTGGTGAAAGTCCCATATTTTTTGGATTAAAAATGAAATTAATATGAATTAAACAAAATAAAAGGATTAAACATAAAATCAGAAATTAAAATAAAAATAGAAAAAACAAGGGCCATCAGATCTCCCTCATTAATTGAGGTGGCAAATCTGATGGCCACGCACGCGCTATCCACCGTAGTCTTCAGTCAACGTGTCACATGGTTGATAATCAAAACAGATGGCTAAGATTAAAACATTTCAAACAGATCAAATGGCCAGGAGACATGACACCACATCACCGGAGCCCTAGCTCCGGTTGTCTTCTCCGGTGGACCTCACCGGACTGGTCCACCACCAACTACCATAGAAATGAAAAACAAGGACATGAATTTAAAGAAAAAATGCTCAAGAGCTCGAATCTGGCCTCAATTTTCTCCAATTCCAAGTATATCAAGAGATACAAGGATTTGAATTTTGAGGATCATGAACTGAGTTGTTTCGATTTAACCTCAAAGCAACTCAACCTTGTTTCCTGCATTGGTAGGACTTCAGCCAACCAAAAAACACAGAATAGTGAAGAATTAAGTGAGAATCGAAGAGATAAGAATTCTGAAAAATCACCTTCAAAGGAGCTTCAACCTTGCTTGATCTTGCTTCCAATTGTCCTTGGCTTGGCTTCAGAAGCTTGTAGGAGGTGAATTGAACCAAAGAAAAGCTTGGACTCTTGGAGTTTCAATCTCAAAACAGAATGAGATTTGAAGCTTGATTTTCAAATGAAAACCATCAAGATTATCCTTTAATGGTGAGGGTTTGGATTGCAGGTTCAAAGCTTGGGGATGAGGTCCTTAATTCTGAGCCATGAGGGTTGTATTTATAGCCAATGCAATTCATTTCCACACACTTCCAAAATTTTCCAAATTTAGCAATTTGCCTTGCATGCTTGCATGGGCGTGTGATAGGCCCATCAAGTGATGTATTCAGATCCAAAATTACTTGAGTTCAATTCTGAAATCATGTCATGTGGCCATGAACTTGAAATTGGAAAGTGAAGGTGAAATTCATCTAAATGGATATTTGAAAAGAACCCATGCGCAAGTCCTTCATTTCTTGGCCAAATAAGATGATCTTGGACTTTTTGGAAAGGTGAGATCAAGGGGACCAACTTTAATGTTGAAAAGTTTTCCATTTGAATCTTGTATCATGATTAATTTTGAGGTGGAAGTTTGGAAAATCAAACATATTTGAAAATTTTCTAAGTACCAAGTCAAATGTTCATTTCTTCCACCTTGAATAACTTTTGCTATGGACTTCAAATAGAAAACGTTCCTTCATCAAAGTTGTAGCTCTTTAAAAACTATTAAATTTTGTAACAAATTTGACCTCATTTGGGTTTGGCATGAAGGGGTTATTCATTTTAGAAGTTAAGGAAAATCACTTGTTCAATGGTAATGGCCCAAAATGTCCTATAATGTTTCTTCTTGGAACATGCATTTACAAGTTGAATTTGAACTTCTTCCAAACATAAAAGTTAAAGAGGACAACTTGAATTTAATCATGAAACTTGAATGTATTTCATCGCATAAAACTTGAGCAAGTTATGGTCCTTGGAAGTTGACCTCCTAACTAGGGTTCAGACAAAATGACCTATAATAATTCATCATAAAAAATGACTTTCCAAGAAAACATAGCTCTTGACTTCAACATGAAATTTGTTTGTAGTGTCATAAGGAGTAAATTGTATCTTGGAATAAGTTTCATATGACAAACATTATAGGAGATAGGGTCTAGGGAACCCGAGTTTTGACCAGACGACTTTCTCTAGTCAACCACCATGAACCAACTTGCAAACTTGACATTATATTGATATTTGGGACTCATGGAGGATAATATATGTGTAAGATGGCATAACATTAAGTATACCTTGAAATATTTGATCAAATGATGAAGAAACATGTTGAGAAAGTCACACAAGATACTCAGATGAATTAGGGCTTCCAAGGCAAACAAGTTTCAAACTCTTGATGAATTCTTGATCAAAATGATATGTGAAGATCATGGGGATCCATATATGATGTCTCGAATCAATTTTAACCATCTCTTGATTAGTCTCCTTGCATTGAGGGTCTTAAACCCTATATATGAGCTTGATGGAGCATGGGTGAACACACACACACACTACCTACAAAAGCAACAAACTATATATTGACATATTTTTGGAATTTAGGTTAGTAAATAATGAAAAACAAAGTATGATACAATCAAATGTTCTTGGTGATCTCTCCTAATGCAAACCCAATGAATGAGGGGTAAGGAGGATGCCAAGGTGTGATCCCAAAGACAATGCATATGATGATATAACATGAGGGATCTTAGGGTCAAAATTGGGGTCTTACACATAGATAGTTATGACTTCTACATAAGTCCAATTATGATTGTTTAACATAGAGCTAAATTTGTCCCTCAAGGCATAACATTCTAGTAAGTGAGATTGTAGGTCTCTCATTCTTCACGCCATTGTGTGGAAACTTGACCTTTTTTACTTTCATGAGAGTTAGTGGCATACTTGTTGATTTATCCAAGTTGAAGCCCTTCTCATGAATGATGTGTTGGTTCAAGGATTCATACTTGTGAATGAATGGTTGATTATTCTCCGAAGAATGACTTAATCAATTAAAGCTCATCACTAACATTTGACTAACCATTAACTAAATTTTTATTAATGTTGTTTTATTTTTCAAGTCATTTACTTTATGCAATTTAAATTACAGTACCTTTATCATTCATTTCCATTTACATTTCAAGCAACTTGTTTATGTTTCAAGTCTTTCACTTTGCTCATTTGAGCCATATCTTGTGATTGTATATATTTATTTGTTTGTCTTTGTTTTGTTTGTGGTCTTAGGACCTTAAAACACCTAAAAACAAAAAAAAAAACTAAAAAGCATCTTGGTGGACTATTGGATTTGATTTGAACTTCTGAAATTAGAATTAGGCAACAGTCCCTGTGTTAAAGGACTTGGCCAATGCCAACATTTGAGAATGAGATACCTTTGACTATGCCTTCATATGATTCAAGATCTTGGATCCCTTTGATTCATCTACTACTATGTCTCTGTGCTTAATTGTCATACTATTATTATTGCCTATGTTTGATGATTGTTCTGAGTTGATCAAGGAGTATTTCATCTGATATATTGGAAGACATTGAAGAACGCTAGCTATTGGAATGCTTGCTTAGATATTATGGATATCTTTATTTGATGCCTTGGTCTTCATTTGGTTTACTTGGATGTTGCTTATGCTTGTTGCTTGCTAAAGTCCAAAGGAAGATGGTTCTACATGACGTTCTTGTCTGTTGGATTGCATCCCATTGGTCAAATCTTTTCAACTCTTAACTCTTAATTTTTGTCTAGTGTAGTCTCTTCATCTCCTCCCACTTCTTAAATTTCAAAATTTCTCCCTCTTTTTCAAAAACTTTATTTGCTTGTGATTTCAAACTTAGACATGTTTTAATGATTAGAAACTTTGGCCTAATGTCATCGAATTTTCAAACTTTTTCTTAAATCAAACTTGTAAATAAATTTAACCTTATTGACTTAAATTTCAAAAAGACAAAAAGAACTAACAACCACATTCAAATATTTGGCCTTTTGTGTCTTTCTTGTTAAACCTTTGTTAAAATCAATTCACTAACTTCTTTGAAATTTTTACCATGAACTACGGGGTTTTGATCCCTTATTTTCATGTTAGTACGTAGGCATAAGACCGAAGGTCTTGTCAAACACAAAAATATAATCAATGAATTCTTTTCTCATCCCCACACTCTATATTTTATCAAACATCATTTATCCCAAAGACATATGCACATAAAAAAGGGCTCCCTAGGAGTACCTAGGACACTTTGGATGCTAACACACTTCCTCTGTGTAACCAACCCCCTTACCTATAATCTCTGGAATTTTATTAGTTTTGACTTGAAAACTTCTTATTTTGGGGTTTTGTTCGTACTTTTCCCTTTTCCTTTGCAAACAATAAAAGCGCGGTGGCGACTCTGGTTTTACTAACGTCAAGTTTATCCATAGCTTGATGGTCACGAATTTACCGCTACATAAACCACCAAGGAGTTCTATATGTGAACCAAAACCAAAACACAATGGTGAGAAATCTAAGGCTATATATTCTCATTTCACTTATGGTCACACACATGAAATTGATTCAACAAATAAATTGTGGGGTGTTAAAACCTCTAGGAAGACTAACCACAAATGACCCAAAAAGAGATGGGTACCTAAAATAAAATTATCTATGTTACAGATATCCTTAGTATCCACGTTGAGACACCAGTCATGGTATCTGGACTCTGGATGCTCATGATACATGATAGGAAGAAGGCATATATTCCAAGATTTGGAACTTAAGCCTGGAGGCTCAGTAGGCTTTAGAGGAGATCAGAAGCGTAAGTTTATTGGTACTGGAACCATAGGTGATAGTTCTCTTCCCTCTATCTCTAATATTTTATTGGTTGAAGGCCAAATGCATACTCTATTGTCCATAAGTCAATTAAGTGACAATGGTTATGACATTATCTTAAATCAAAAGTTATGTAAAGCTGTTAGTCAAAAAGATGGCTTTGTACTCTTCATAGGAAAAAGGAAAAACAAAATTTACAAAATTAAACTTTCAGATTTAGAAAATAAAAATGAAAAATGTTTTATGTCTATGAATGAAGAGCAATGAATTTGGCATAAACGATTGGGTCATGTTAGCAAGTGAAGGATCTTTATGCTCAACAAGATAAACCTTGTTAGAGTTCTCCCAAATCTGAAGTTTGCTTCAGATGTTATTTGTGAGGCATGTCAAAAAGGGAAATTTTCTAAAAGCTAGTTCAAAACTAAAAATATTGTTTCTACCTCTAGACCTCTATAACTCTTTCACATTGATCTGTTTGGGCAAGTTAAAATTGCATCAAACAAAACCATGATCAATGAGCCAAATGTTGCTAAGCACTTCTAGGAAGAAGCTGTGAATATAGCTTGTTACATTCAGAATAGGATCTCTATAAGATCTATTATGGTTAACACTCCATATTGTGGAAGAACAAAAAGCCCAACATTGCTTACTTTCATCCGTTTGGTTGTTCATGTTTTATTCTCAACACTAAGGATAACTTAAATAATTTTGATTCTAGAGCTCTAAAGTGCATCATGTTAGGATACTCTGAACGCTCAAAAGGATATAGAGTGTATAACACTAAAACCAATATTGTTCAGGAATCGATTCATGTTAATTTTGATGATAAGCTTGACCCTGAAAAGTCAAAGCTATATGAAAAGCTTGCAGATATGAAGATCACATACTCAAACTCCGAGGGTGTTCAACCTGAAACAAAATAATCAGCATCAAAAGCTGCTAACATATCAGAAGATGCTGACACACTAACACCTCATAAGAAGCTCAAGCAAAGACTCTCTCATTGTGAAGAACTTATTCTTGGTGACAAGTCAGAACATGTCAGAACCAGATCTTCATTTAGGCAAGATGAAGAAACTCTTCTAGGATTGGTGTATATCATAAAACCAACATCCATTGATGATGCTCTTTTGGAATCTAACTGGATTTTGGAAATGCAAGAAGAACTCGATCAATTTTCCCGAATTGATGTGTGGGATCTAGTTCCAAAACCAAAAAGAAAATATGTCATAAGAACCAAATGGGTTTCTAGAAATAAGCTGAATGAGCAAGGAGAAGTGGTAAGGTAGAAGGCCAGACTGGCTGCACAAAGATATAGTCAATAAGAAGGAATTGACTATTTTGAGACCTTTGCACTAGTTACCGGGTTAGAATTTATTCGTCTTTTAATTTCATTTGTTGTTAATCATAGTATTATCTTATATCAAATGGATGTTAAAAATGCATTTCTGAATGGTTACACAACTGAAGAAGTTTATGTCCATTAACCTCTTGGTTTTGAAAATCATAAAAATCATGACTTTTTTTAACTTAAGAAATCTTTGTATGGTCTGAAACAAGCTCCTAGAGCTTGGTATGAAAGCCTCAATAATTTTATTTTGGAAAATAATTTTTCAAGAGGTAAAATGGATACGACCTTGTTCTGTAAAACCATAAAAAATTATCTTTTAATAGTTCAAATCTATGTTGATGATATCATTTTTTGTTCTAATAATTCCTCTCTCTCTCTCTCTGCCAATAATTTTCCAACTCCATGCAAGCAGAATTTGAAATGAGCAGGATGGGAGAATTAAAATTCTTTCTGGGAAATCAAATTAATCAAAACTCGGAAGGATCATACATTCACTAGAGAAAATATACAAAATAACTTCTGAAGAAGCTTGATATGACAGAATGTAAGATAGCTAAAACTCCAATGCATCCCACTTACACTTTTGGAAAAGATGAGGAAAGCAAAAAGGTAGAACAAAATGTATACAAAGGTATGATTGGGTCTCTCCTTTACTTAACTACTTTTAGGCCCGATATTTTGTTCAGTGTATGCTTATGTGCTAGATTTCAATCAGATCTTAGAGAATCTCATTTAACTGTTGTTAAGAGAATTTTTAGATATATGACAGGTACTACTAACCTTGGTTTGTTTTATGAGAAATCAAAAGATTACAAGTTAGTAGGTTTTTGTGATGCTGATTATGCTAGAGACAGACATAAAAGAAAAAAGTATCAGTGGAAGCTGTCAGTTTCTGGGTGAAAATCTAATCCCATGGTCCAGCAAGAGACAATTAGCTATTGCATTATCAATAACAAAAGATGAATACATTTCAGCCTCTGGATGTAGCACTTTGATTCTCTGGATGAAAAGTCAGCTAAAAGATTATCAGTTAAATGAGAGTAACATTCTTATCTTTGTGATAATACTTCCACTATTTATTTGTATAAGAATCGTAATTTACATTCTAGATCTAAGCATATTAATATCAAACATCATTTTATCAGAGACTATGTTCATAAAGGTATTATAAACATAAAAATTATTAATACAAACCATCAATGTGCTGATATTTTTACTAAACCCCTTACTAAGGACATGTTTGTTTTTATTATGAGAAATTTGAAAATGGAAATTTGTCCTGATTAAAAAATCTCAATTTGTTAAAACTCTGATGGATTCAAAATGAGACTCTAAAACTTTATATGTTTTTAACTCTGAAACAGTCATCCCTTTAATAGTTAGACGACTTTCTGGCTCTAAATGTCCAACTCATAATCCCTCTGGGGCTTTCTGTCTTCTGGACTCTAATACATATCAATGTTTTGTTTAGGTAATTTTTTGTTACTTTTTTTTTATTCTTTTATTTTTTAAAAACTTCCAAATTGCTTGAGTAATCGTTTGGAGAAATCTTTATTGGGTAAAACAAAGTCACACTTTAATGCTCCCTATGTCATTAATCTTTCTTGTTTCCAATACCGCCTAGTCTTTTCGTCTCCTGACAAAGCGTGTAGTGTTGCCTAAGTTATTTCTTCGATTCCCATTATAACTTTTCAGTTGTCGTTGTCATAAATATTTTTTAACTATAAAAAATGTATTCCAGACATAAGGTTCATCCATAAGCATGACCCATAAATAATCCAGACATATGGTCATTCCATATGAAAAAAAAACTTATTTTATTTTATTAATTCTCTTTATTTCTCTTATTCCTCACCAATTCCACATTTCTCCTTAATTCTAATTATATTTCTATTTTCCTCCCAAAAACCAATTATATCGTTATTTTTATTATTTCTATTATTTAAAAATTAATTAAAAATTCAAATAATTCTATCAACACTTCAATAGTTCTTAAAAATATTAATTAAATCAAATAAAACACCTTAACACTAAAATAAAATAAAATAAAGCATTTTAAACTCAATTAAAATATTTATATCAAAATTAAGGTGTTACAACTCTCCCCCACTTAAAGAATTTTCGCCCTCGAAAATCATCTAAAGAAAATGACTCTCAATAATACTCTCTCCTTTGGTTCTCTAACCCCCTTGTCACACTAACCTCAACGGATCCTCCCCCACTTGTTTCAAACTCACTCATGTTGGCTAGTAATTAGAAAAAAAATAAGCATCGATAGTGTCTCACACACATGTCGCACACTAAGATACAAACAAGTTCACCACCTAGGCCGAATAAACCGACCTACTCGGATACCAACTATGTAACACCATAAACCATAATATGTAATTTATAAAGTAACCAGAGTATGTTTCTCAAAAAGGGTGTCACATTTTTCTCTGTTAAACATCTTCCTCAAAATTACACAAAATTGCAGCGAAAATTAAATAATTAAAAAAAATACAACTTCATTGTCTCATCAAAATAGAAATCTTTTTTACTCGAAGAAATATTAGTTTAGGTAACATAACAACTCATTGAATAAAACAAGTAAATAATCCCAATCCAAGTGTACACTATTCGAGTGACAGAAGGTAACTAAACGACACATAAAATAATAAGTGAAGAAGGCCACTAGTCATCTTCCACACAAGCAGCATCTAAGGCTCAGCAGTCTCGACTCGAGTATATGCACGATGGGTGTAAAGTCAACACTAGAAACAAACTAAGGGTGGGAATACATTCGTAAATGTTAATGGTGTATAAAATATCTAGGATATCTTAAACATATTATTCATCAATCACATGATTCATTTACAACAATAATCAACCACTAGTGCAGTTATATATGCAATGCAAACAACATCTCTACTCCAATGCATGTGGTACCAAGTTTTGGATATCAGAGTTATGTTATTGATTTATCTATCCACCAATGGTTCCTCTTTGAACATGGTTCCTCTCTGAGGCAAAACTCATCCCATGTCCTATCTTCTTAACCAAGAACTCCTCACTGGACCAAAGTCCGAGACTCGTACCAAGTCCCCACTTTTGAATGTGGAACTTGTCATTGGACCGAAGTTCCAGACTCTTCATCGGTCCCTACTTCTGAACCAGAAACTCGTCTCTAGACCGAAGTTCATACACTTATCTCCGACATACATGATGCATGAAATGCAACAAATAATACCAATGAAAAATTCATCATTGATTCCTCTCTGAACCCACAATATCACAAATATAAGGCCGCCACAATAGTTGCTCTCTGAACTACACACCTCAACATAAATATCATAAATATAAGCCCACCAAAGTAGCTTTTCTCTGAACTACATATCTCAACATAATTCATCATGAATTTTGTAATAACAACTCAAGAATATTTATAATTAAATAATTACTCAATAATACTTACTAACTGAGTAAAAATAGAACTACACAACCATAAGCATTCAACATGGTCAACTCATAACTCAACTGATTTCAGAGCTAACTCACCCACTTTTTATTCAAGGATTACGAATCACAAGGCGTACTCTAACCTTAAATCAACTACTTATCAACTCGACTCTCAACATGTCAGATGACTAAAAAACTGAACCTTTTTGACACACATAACACTTCAAACACATCAATATAACTTAATAACTTACTCATAACTCTAAACATATCAAGTGACTCAAAACTCAACCCCTTTTAATCAACTCGACTCTAAAAATATCAAAAACCTCAAACTCAACTCTAAGAATGTCAAATACTCCAAACTCAACTCTAAACATTTCAGGCTCAACTCTATAAATAGCAAATACCTCAAACTCAATTCTAAAAATGTCAAATAACTGAAACTAAACTCTAAACATATCAAACTACTCAAATTAAAATTATTTATAAATATATTCAATTCCTTAAATTTCTAAAGGGTTTCCCCAAGTTATGGATTTAACTCTAAAATTGTCTCGCTTCATAATAGCACAAAATACTATAGACTTTTGATACAACTGTGACACTCTCTAGTCTAAAACTCTTTCAAACTCAATTGATTGCATTTCGATCAAAGTTATGAAATTATAGTTCTATTCATTTTAGTTCAGCCATATCACATTATTTCATGCATAAACTCTAAAACAAAATTTCTTACTTCAAAATAGCACAAAATATTATAGACTTGTGATAAAAATTTTTGAAACTCTCATGTTTAAAAGACCCTTAAACTCTCTTTCTAACGCAACTGACCACACCTTAAACAGACTTACAAAACTTAAGTTACACATGAAACAAGTAAAGCAACGCAGGGCTGAAATTTGACTAAGCCTCTGATATAAAAATCAGAGAAGTGATACTATTATAGCGCTCCTAGACCCAATTTACCCACTTCAAAATAAATATTATTACGTTAGCTTTCTAACACAACTAACGGCACCTCAAACAACCTTATGAAACTCAAGTTACACATGAAAAAAGACGTTAAATCCCCTTTTATGTCTACCTGCGATTTTATGCATTTTTCTCTCTATTGAACAGATCTCAAACTCGTCTATTTTGCCTATTTGAGTTCTGGCCGTCCAAAAAACTTACAGATAAATATAAACATTGAAAGGGCACATAAATTAGGATTAACAACAACATATTTTATCAATCAGATCTCGCCTTAACATAAGGCATCAAGACAATTTAAAAATTTAACTGTCACCTTATCACAAGGCAATAACAAAATTAATTCAATTCTCGGCTTATCATAAAGTCTCAACAAAACTCTCAATTCAACCTTTGTTGTATCCTAGTGGAACAATATAATTTAACAATCTAACTCCTGCCTTATCATAAGGCGTAACCATCGTTCATTCAATGAATCTCGTATGATTCACCTATTTTGGTTCTAATCTCCTCAATACACACAAGTTAACCATGGATAATAGAAATCAACAAAAATTTTAGATTCATACTCTTGTCTTATCAAGAGGCATCATCATAGGTTATCAAATTAAAATCAGTAATCAATCAAGTATAAAAATAAAAACATTATCATAACGATCGCCTAATAAGGTTTTGCATAAACCTTCTTTGGCCACAAGCATAATCACAAAAAAAAACAATGGTAAGGAACCCTCACTATCCATCTACTTAAACAGTCATACATGAATAATCCCCCCTTATCTCGAATTTGCAACAATGATGAAGCTTTGACTATGAGGTTTCCTCTCTATTCCTTCCAAAAGCTTCTTCTAGGTTTCTCTCTATTATGCCTCTTTTCCATCCAAAACACGTATCGACTCAAATATCTCTCAACTCCCCTATTTTAAAAAAAAAACTTATTTTATTTTATTAATTCTCTTTATTTCACTTATTTCTCACCAATCCCACACCCCTCCTTAATTTTAATTATATTTTTATTTCTCTCTCGAAAACCAATTATCTTGTTATTTCTATTATTTAAAAATTAATTAAAAATTCAAGTGATTCTAATAATTCTACCAACAATGCAAATCATGTTTCCTTGATTTTCTGAAGCTCATAAAAGGTAAGGCTGCAGATGACCAAGGTAGCTCAAAGAAAATAGAACATTCCCTAGAGAGCTTGGATGTGAACCAAACTAATATCTCGGAAATTTTGAAGAATGACTTAGGTGGACCAACAATCCACATTGCAACATCCAAGAGGGATCCCCCATTGAAAATAAAAGGTAAAGAACATCGTAAAAGCGAAAAGTAGAGACACAAAATATTTGACTACAAAAAGAAATTGTACTATTATATTTGTAAAAGGCCCACAATGGGCTATGTATGCGGAAAAGGATGTAACATCTTTCGTGCAACACCTACTTGGTATCTCGTTTCCTAGATTGATTCCTCATTTACTAGATGCGTGCCTTTTCCTTAAATATGTAGCCCACTTCCTTGACAACTCGCCCAAAGTGTGTGAACATGGGAAGTAACATGTTTCTTCTGTTGGAAGTGGTTAATCATGCTCTCTTGAACAATAGGGGATCAATTACCCCACCCCCTCTGCTGGAAGTGGTTGTTACTTCTTAGGAATCTGAGATCCAGACCTAGAGTTCTTATAAATACCTCAATCCTAAAGGATGAAAGAAGACAATTTGACATTCACACAAGTAATATACACACATAGCTTATCATCTCCCTATGTGAACTATCTCTAACCCCACAACAAACTCTAAAATCCATTGATAACCCTTAATCACTAGGGGTTGTCACATATTGTACTTTTAGCCAGTACAATTGTCACCCACCTTGAGGCCCGATAAAAATGACATATGCCACACTCATTGTTATTTATCGACTGTTTTTACCATCTTCTCATGAGGACGTTTCAACAAAGCTCTGAGACCATTGTCAACACCATTGTTGGGGGGGATTTTATCGGTGGAGGGGAGTCAAATTTCTCTCAAAGAAAATGCACCAACCAGATTTTTACAGTAAACATCATACCTACTAACATTTCTAAAACACCAAGGAGAGAGAGAGAACTTAAATCACCTTCTCAAATGAATACATCCTTAGGATTCTACCTCACAAAAATGATACATTGGTCGTCACGATGCAATATCATAATTGGGATATGAATCGAGTGTTGATTGGCCCTAGAATCTCAATAGATTTCTTATTCTATAGCATTTTCCTAAGGTTCCTGCTTAACCCTGACATCATCAAAGAACTCCAAGGATCTATGGTTGGTCTGTCAGGTGAACAGGTTCAACTAAAAGGCCATGTGACACTCATAACAATGTTTGATACAAGAGTGGTATACCAACGACTCACCATTGATCCCATTGTGAAGCCAATATCTCAAAGGAAATAAAAAGCTAACGAGGAAAAAGAGAGAGAGAGAGAGAGAGAGAGAGAGAGAGAGAGAGAGAGAGAGAGAGAGAGAGAGAGAGAATTGATGAAGAAGTGTAGAAGCTGAGTAGAGCTAGTTTTATAACATAGGTAAAATGTCCATCTTGGCTAGTTAACATAGTCTTTGTAAGGAAGCCATCGACTTCATTGACCTTAACATCGCATGTACGAAAGATTCATATCCCTTACCCAACATAGATTGTCTAATTGATGGACCTTCAAGATAAAAAATGTTGAGTTTCATGAATGCATACTCCGAATACAACCAGATCAAGATGGATCCCTTGGACCCTTCTAAAACAACATTCATATCCAATCATGGAAACTGTTACTACAACATCAAGAAATGAGCTCAGTACCCGTCCATGAAACAAATAAGGTGGGTCAACCATTATATTTCGTGATTAAGGTGTCTAAGGGCGTTGAGGCCCTATCTGCGAAGATTGAGAGGCTTGTCGTGGTGGTCATAGTAACTGTGAGGAAGCTCGGACTCTACTTTCATGGGGATCGAGTAATGGTAAAGACAAACTGCCTCATTCGGCATGTCCTGAAAAATCCATATTTAGCGGGAAGAATATTGTCTTGGGCGGTTGAATTATCTAAGTATGGAATTCATTATATACCCATAGGAAACATCAAATCACAATTATTGGCTTACTTTTGGCTAGAATTCAGTTCGTCAGTAGATGACGAGACTCCCATATCAGTAGATAACGCTTCTACCTTGCAAGGAAGTAGTGCAGGGATAATGTTAGAAGGACCAAGCAACCTGTTGGTCAAACAATAACTGAAATTCAATTTTAAGGCTAGAAACAATCAAGCCAAATTTGAAGCTCTCATCGTTGGCATGACCCTTGCACTTGAGGTGGGCCCGTCAAATTTGAAAGTCAATAGCAATTCCCAATTGGTAGTAAACCAAGTCCTTGGGGAATATCAGATGAAGGATCCCTAGCTTGTCAAATATCTAAAAAATGTGTGTGAATTTCTAGAATGTTTCAAAGCTTTCGAGATAATGTATGTGCTTATGGAGCAGAATTTTAAGGTACACCTTTTGTTCAAGCTTGCTAGCTCAAAGAAAATAAGGTGCAACCGCACTGTAATTTAGGAAACTCTCTTGTTCCTAGTATTGAGATGTAAGAGACCAACACTATCAAAGTTACTGAACCACTTGTTAGATTATGTCCATAATACACTATCTGCAATCAGATGAACTACCACAAGATGAGTTAGAGGCCAAGAAGATTTGCAAGCATACAATAAAGCACACTTTAATATCATGGGGGATCTACAAAATGGGAAAGGCTTCTCCAATACTAAGGTATCTAGGGGAACATGAAACATCCCCAATCCTCGTTGTAGTACATCAAGGGGATTGTGGCAGTCAGATTGGTGGACGAGCCCTCTCCCAAAAGCTCCTTAGGGAAGGATATTATCCGTCTAGCCTAATGAAGGATAATATGGCGTTCGTCAAGAAATGCAGAAAATTCTAGAGACACGCCAATTTGCATCATGCACTAGTTGTACTCCTCTTTTTCTTAATGACGCCTTAGTCATTTTACCGATGGGGCATGGATACTCTAGGCCCTTTACCCTAGCAAATGACCAACTAAAATTTCTAACTGTTGGATTGGAATTTTTCATGAAATGGATAGAAGTTGAAGTCGCCTCCAAGTTCATAGTGGAAAGGGTCCGTCGTTTTTATTGGCAAAGGAATATGTACATATTTGGTTTACTATGCATCATCATTTTGGAAAATGGAGCTTAGTTTTCAACACTACCATAGTTGATTTTTGTCACAACCTAGGAGATCAAACAAAGTTTATTTTTTTTATCCATTCATAAGAAAATGGGCAACCAGAATACATAAACAAGGTAATATTGAAGGGGAGCAAGAAGAAGCTAGATAATGCTAAGAGATTTTGGCTAAACAAATGCACGAAGTTCTTTGGTTATATCACCCCACCACTCATTTGACTACCAAGGAGACTCCATTCACCATGGTATACGAGGTGGACACCGTGTTGCTTGTCGAAATTGACACGCCTTTCTAGAGATGCTCTCAGTTCAATCCATAAGAGAACGAGTCAGAGCTAAGATGTGTCGCTGACCTAATCGATGAAACCAAATATGTTTCCCACATTTGAGAATTTGACCACCAAGCAAAGGGTGGATATGAGATACAACTCCAAAAATTCTTTAAGGTAAATGGAAGAGGGTGGCCTAGTTCTAAGACAAGTCCTCGTGCCCACCCAACAGTGGAAACTACAACCCGACTTAGAGGGACCATATCACATATACCAGAAGCTTCCTCACAGAGCCTACAAGCTCAAGGAATTAGATGAATGAATCATTCTCATACTTGAAACTCAGTTAACCTAAGATATTACTATAATTGATTGTTAAAGAGGAGAATTTCCTACCAATATATAAATCTATTTGAAAAACATTTACTATTTGAAGAAAATATATTTGGCTCTAAAATTGACTTAACTAATGGAGTTCCAAAGGTATATTCTTGCCGCCTTAAAAAGGGAAATACAAAGATTGACTTCCACAAGAAGATCCTTACCACCTTAAAAGGGAAATACAATTGTTATACTTCCACGGGCAGATCCTTTTTGCCTTAAAAAGGAAATACAAACACTAGACTATAGTGAAAATGGTCCTTGCTTCCCCATGAGCAATATAAAACTTTGTTTCAGTGAGGCATCTCCCATGTAGGCCACTAAACTTAAGTCTCTCTTGGGGAAC
Organism: Lathyrus oleraceus; assembly: GCF_024323335.1. Classification (NCBI taxonomy): domain Eukaryota; kingdom Viridiplantae; phylum Streptophyta; class Magnoliopsida; order Fabales; family Fabaceae; genus Lathyrus; species Lathyrus oleraceus. The sequence continues at coordinate 351,346,821 of NC_066581.1, forward strand.
TCAACTAAAGTCTCACCAAAGGGACTCCATTTAAATCTCACAAAACTGACTCAACTAAAGTCTCGCCTAGGGGACTCAACTAAAGTTTTTCCAGAGGGATTCAACCCAAGTCTTGCCTGAAGGACTCAACTTAAGTTTCTCCCGAGGGACTCAAATAAAGTATCTCCAAAGGGAATCAACTTAAGTCTCCCTTGAGGGACTTAACTAAAGTCTCACAAGAGGAACTCAACTTAAGTCTCTCCAGAGGTGTTTAACTAAAGTCTCTACTGGGGGACTCAACTAAAGTCTTGCTAGAGGGAATCAACTTAAGTCTCACCAAAGGGACCCAACTTAAGTATCTCCTAGGGAAATAAACCAAAGTCATGCCAAAGGGACTAAACTTAAGTCTTTCCTAGGGGACTCAACTAAAGTAACTCCAGAGGGACTCAACTTAAGTCTCTCTTGGGGGACTTAACTAAAGTCTCGCCAGAGGAACTCAAATTAAGTTTTGCTAGAGGGACTCAACTAAAGTCTCGCTTGGGAGACTCAACTAAAATCTCGTCATAGGAACTCAACTTAATTATATCTAGAGGGACTCAACTTAAGTATCACATGATGGACTTAACCAAAGTACTTCCAGAGAAGACTCAACTTAAGTCTCTCCAAAGTTACTCAAATTAAGTCTCACCTGAGGGACTCAACTTAAGTATTTCCTGAGGGAATCAACTTAAGTATTTCCTAAGGGACTCAACTAAGTCTTACCTAAGCTTCTCCATTTAAGGTTCCATATGAACTATTTACCACGAAAGAAAGTGAAACTAAATTACTTCTCCCTTTATAAGACCTCGTGCTTTAGCGAATGTGTATTAATATATTTGTAGAGGGCTCGCAAGGGGTGATGTGGGGGAAAAGGATGTAACATCTCAGCCATAACACCTTCTTAATCACTTCCTAGGTCGATCACCCATTTACTAGATGTGGCACCATTTCCTCGAATACATCACCCACTTCCTTGACAACTCACATAAAGTGTGTGAAAGCGGGAAGTGGCGTGTTCCTAGTCCACAATGGTGTGGATGAATTCAAGGTGAAGTTAACCATAATCTTATGAAGTAGTTTTTTACTTCCTTGGAATATAAACGCCACAAACACTTTGACATATCTGAAAACCATTACAAACACCATTTAAGTATATTTTTGTTTAACATTAACAATAAGTTTTTCTGCACTAAGCGCTAGTATTTTAGATATATTTGCGGAAGTTTTCAGCACTGTAAATATTAGTAGAATATAAAAACACTTTGTGCGGCCATAAAGTTGTAGTTACAATAAATCAAAAAATTTATAAATAACTTTCTTTATGATTTAATTCACTTTTCATTTCTACTTATCTCTAAAATTATTCATTCTTATTTCTCTCTATATTTTTTGTAGTGTTATATTTATAAAAGAAACTACCTAGGACGATGAATGTAGGACACTTTAGAAAAGGAGGCGATAATATTTCTCTTCAGGGAAGGTATCGTCTCACCCCAAAGTTTTTCTATTGTCCAATCATGGGAAACGTGGGATAAGATGTTTCATGGGTAGAGATAAGTCAGGGTCATTAACTGACACATGTCCCCCATGGAAATAAGAATTCAACGGTCCACTATTGATTGGGTGAGCGGTGACCTTTCCCAAGAGAACCCTAGGCCTAAGAGGCATCAGTAAATACCTCTCCTCTGAGGGGAGAGGGACAAGTTTTAAGTCATACATATCATACCTCACATACACTTATACCTAAACACATCACTCAATACGAGGCCTCTCACCTTACATGAGCAGGACCTCAAAACCACTGTCAAATACCACCATACATGTCTTCTCTCTGTCGTGGATAAGCCCTAATCACCATAAAGCATAATATACCTACTAAGGCCTCTGAGTCCCCCTCCCTTCCAGGAGGAACACACACACACTTGTATTTTTTGACCAGTACAATGGTGCCCATCGTGAGACTCTAGTAAAACTAACTTGGGACACATTTCTACTATAACTCCTTCCATCTTCCCTCCGAAGATGGCCGATAATACTCTATCTTACAACACAAATACCATTGTCGGAGGTTTCACCTGTGGAGGTAGCTCTAAATCCTCCCGGAGGAAATACAAAAGGTAGATGCTTGCAGCAAAAGTAATATCCCATGGCTTCCCTAGAAGCATTCTAGGAAAAACAGGGGTTAACCTCACCTTCTCTGAGGAAGATGCCCTCATAATCAACCCTCACAATGATGATCCTTTGGTCTATGAAGAAAAGTTCTTCTTGACCTTGGTTAAATTTTAATGAAGACAAACACATCAACAAAAAGAAGACAAAAGCTTGTCTAAGAAGAAAAATATTGAAGGCTAGCACAAATCAAAGAAAATAATCAAGATGGTTAAAGTATGTGTTACAATTCATATTATTTATCATAATGGCTCAGAATATTATGCATAATTCATCTCAAATCATTTGGAACCAAGCCATGTTGTTACAAGCTATGTTTTTTCATTTTTCAAATAGTTGTAATTGGTCATAAAAAAACCTATAACCAGTTACATGCACAAACTTTTTAACAACTATGTTTTATTTTTTAATAGCTACAGTTGTAACCGGTTACAGTAACAAAAAAATTTAATTTACTTTTAACAACTATAGTTATAACCAGTTACAACATTATGTTAATCGGTTACCACCAAAGTATAATGATTTTATCTGAACCAGCATGAGTTTAAAAGGTTGCAAACCTTTATGGAATTGCTTCCAAACATATGCATCAATTCATAGAGGTATTTTATGATGTATATAAAGGTTCATACATCAGAATTCAAAATCACTTCTTGCATACATCATTTTTACATAATTCAAGCAAGTTTTTTAAGTGTTCATATATCCATCAAATATGAAACTTTGTGCATAACTTTTATTTCATTGAAAATAGTTTCATTCATATTATTATGAGCACTTAAGTATATATGTTTGGATTGGGATCAAGATAAAGAGAAGATCAATTTCTACATAATTAATTCAAGAGCAAAAACTTCTACATACATTATCAAAAAAAAAATATTGATCACAAAGTGTTTAGTGATCATTGTTTGACATAAAAAATGGTATGCTTTCTATTCAAATTTAAAATAAAACGGTGTGCTTTCTTATTAATGTTATAAAAGTGTATGAGTGACCGTGGTGTGAGGTTTGTACAGATTCTAATATAGTGAAAAAATTTCATGGGGTATGAGGGGACTGGAGTACTATTGTTTGGAAAGATGAACCAGGATATATCATTGTGTTCTTTACTTTCTGCACTTTAATTTTCTGTTATACATCTTTCAAAACAGCTCATACACTTTATTCTAAACCAAAAAATTGAAAAATAAAAAGAACTTGCATAAAAACCAGAAAAATATAGCAAGTCCAATTTACCCCCTCTTAGATAACACACGCAATACTTACATGGTCATCAGTGTGCAATAAGTCAACTGGGATATCAAGTGAGTTTTGATAGATCCAGGCATCTCCATTGACGTCCTGTTTTGGGATGCCTTCCAAAAACTACAGCTTGACCCTAATAAAATAAAAATGTTCATCGGCTCGTTAACAGGATTATCAGGCGAACATGTGCAAGTAATGAGTCATGTAACCCTAGAGACCACATCTGCCAAGGGCGCAGACACCAAGATGATTGATTTCATCTACCTTATTATGCATTATCTATCACTGTGTTACATCATTCTCGAACGACCTTCCATCAATGCCCTAGAGGCAGTTGTTTCCACTTTGTACCTGACCCTAAAGTATCCACTTCTGAATGGGTGAGTCGGTATAGTCTTAGGAGACCAACAAATCACTCGAGAGTGTTACCAAAATAGCTTGGCGATAGCAAGAAAAGATCTCTCCCTTGTTGATGCCCCCTCAGAAGTTCCAAATATTGATCTTGAGTGTTAGGACCCCAGACTGGATACAGAAGCAAAGAGACTCACGCCCATACATCACTTGAAGGAAGTCCAGATAGTCCCCTATTTCCATCAGGTCTCAAAGATAGGCACTTCACTTTTTGAGGAGGAGGAACGGGAGCTAGGTGACCAATTATTAAGAATGTCGACTTGTTTGTCTGGGCTCTCTCTAACATGCCTGGGATAGACACTAAAGTAGTGAACCATCACCTCACTATCCACCTTTCTACTAGACCAGTGGCACAGAGGAAGTAAAAATTTGGTGAGGAGAAGAGGGTTGTCATTGATGAAGAGATGGGAAAACTATCTGACATCGGGTTCAACACGGGAACAAAATACCCTACTAAGGTTACTATTTTACTATAAATTCTCATCTCTCAAACTTGTTCCTTAAGGAAAAATAATAGTTAAAGTTTGAGGTTGTGATGACACTCGTTCATAATATAATTTTTAGTAAGCTTTAAAATAGTTTTTAGTAACTTTTCTACTTAGGTTGCATGAATTGTAGCAAGTTGGACATAATCAAGATTGTTGTAGAAAGTCTAAACTCACATTAAGTCATGCTAACTAGACAACATTATAGTGTTTACATATAGTGGAAGTTATCCTGAAGAGAAGTAAAATGTAGACAACACACAAAAATATGAATAAAGATATGAATAAAGGAAGAAGTTCCTTGCAAAATAGGATTGTGCATGATCATAAAATGAAAAAAAAAATCGGTCTTGTTTAAATCGTGGCACAATGGGATAGCATCATGGAGTGATCATGTGTTGAAAACGTCGAAGAAGTGATATTATAAGATCTTGCCACAATGGGATGGCATTATGGTGTGATAAAATTAGCATAAAACATCTGATTATAGATAAATTATGGCAAGATGGGATGACATCGACATACGATTTTTGCAATCCAAAACCCCATTTTAAGTGAAATTTGATGCAATTGATAGGGATTCTGAATTTTAAAAACTGAGTGATGCTTGCAGAGTTCTAGAGGTTCAAGACTGATGATCTTAAATCATGTATTCCTTCTCAAAATTGTTGGTTATGAATATTTGTGCCATGAGTAGATAAACTTCCTTATATTAGGCCTTTGGAGATGAATTTATCTTGAATTGTTAACTTACAAGTCAGTTTTGCAAGGTTGAGTAAGATTAAAGCACAATTCTAAGATGGTATTAAAGCATATCCTAGATCAACCGTTAGGCTTCACACATCGTCCACACTTTAGGCTCATTGAGATCAGAGCGTGAAGGGGTGTGTTGAAAATTACGCCTTCATTGTGGTGCGTCGCTAGTTGCCTAATTCTGGCATTTGATTTTCCATTGCAACCCCAACATCTTCATTGTGTTGAGTTTTAAGGGGTGAAGTTACTCTTGCAGTACTTAGAATTATGGCATGTGTAGTGTTTATAAAGTTTAGGCAACCCTCATTTTACAAGTTAATTTTATAAAGTTGAGTTAGGGTCAACCACAATTCTAAAATGATATCAAAGTTTATCCAAGATCCGTTGGACCATCTACTATAAAGTTGTTTCCGCTATCAAACAATCTATCATTTACACATCAAATTTAATAGTGTTAGGCATGAGGGATGTGTTAAAGAGTCTCACGTCACATAAGTTATGACCTGAAGATATGTTTATAAGTAGGTGACAATCTTTATCTTACAAATAAGACAAAACATTAACAATTCCATGGATTGACCTGTTGGTGAAGGTTTGAGATATGAGGGTATGCTCCTCTCAAAGTCTTTAGATTTGAATTTCATTAACTTTCATTGAATTAGTCCATATAGAATAAACTTCAAGGTTATAGCTAATTATTTGTTTGGTTAATTTATCCGATATCAGCTTAACTAGCTTGTCTGGCCATTATAAGCTCATCCCTTATTTTTACCATCAAGCTTATACTGCTAATGAACATTATTATCAATATAAGAGATCAAAGGAAATAAAAATAGAGAACATATTCTAATTGCAAAATCATCACATCAATTTGCAAGGGAAGATATTCAATTGTACCTATTCATAGGTAACTTTTTATGCGTAGTATTCAAGATAATAACAACAAATTCATGTGATGTGTGGTGTTAACTCCTATACATATTTCATTATTCTAGTTTTGCTTTTAATAGCATACCAATATTTGACCATAAGGTATCATAAGAATAAGAATGTACCCTATGGTCAAATAATCATGTACAAATCACCCCAACCATTACATGGCTCTTAGGGAAGGTAAATTATGGATCATATATATTTGAGCAAATATATGGAAATTAACATATACTATCTTTCTGAACACTGTATACTTCTGCAGTAATGTAAGTTGTTCCGATTCTGCTTTCTTCGATATCGTAAAAGGCTCACATTGATTTAAGTTGATGCTTACATTGTTGTTGAGACCAATAGGCATGAGCGGCTAAGACCCTGTCGAGAAGCTCTTGAGGAACAGGCTCTCCTCTTCTTTGCTGAGGGGAGATTCTCGCTGTGTGAACCAATGTCTTCCACTTATCCTGCGGTATTACAAACATCGCATAAGAGTTACCGAAATGCAAATAGCGCGTAGCTATCAACACACTTTTTGAGTGTATATCAGAGCGTGTGTGGATTATCTTTCTGTGTTCATACACGCGTATGTATGCTCGTTCTAACCCTTCAAGAAGTTTTCTAACACATGAGCGCGTATGTATGCACATTCTAGCACTACGCGAAGTTTTACAACACATTCGCGCGTATGTATGCACATTCTAACCCTTCAAGATGTTTTCTAACGCATGCGCGTGTATGTATGCACATTCTAGCACTTCAAGAAGTTTTCTAACATAGAGAAGCATATGTTCGATAAATCCTTCACCTTCAAATCCACATAAGTTCGATGCTTAGCATTGTCAAAAGCGCGTTGTTTGACATCTCGCCATCTGCAACATAGTGTAATATTTAATACTACCTCGAGTCCCAATTATAAGAATTACGAGAAAGAAGAATCATTAACCAAACCTTCCGGTTCCTAGTTTTTCAACTGCCTGAACCAATGCTTCAACTTCTAGAACAGAAAACGGCCTCCTTATGCGGCGCTGTCCAAAGTCAGGATTCCCTGATTTGCGCCGGTACGGAACCACAGCTAATGCATCCATGTTGATGGCAGGAACTGTCACCAGGGCGCGGCATTTTGACATGTTATTGTTGTTAGCTGAAGTATCTCCTAGAGAGGACACCCCGTTAAGATCACCTTCCGCACAATTTTCGATTTTGACCGTAGAACGTTCTCGAGACACATTATAACTTCCTTGTTGTAACATTAAAGAATTCGATTGCCTGTTTATTAAAAACGAACAAATTACTAACAAAACTTCTCAGAGGCATATGTTTGCAATGAAAACCCGAACATGAACAGTTACCTAGATAGCTTTTGTCGTGAACCAGTGGTTAGGAAACAAGGGTCGTCATTGTACGAAGATGACATTCGGTTATGTCTTGGCTCCAACATGAATCCTAACCTATGGCGTTTGTCATCTTGAGAGATCCCGGTCTGGATCAAAGTTTTGCTGTCATCTCGAACCTTCTTTCCCTGAAGAAGTATGCCTACATGTAGTTCGTCTCCAAGTATAGCTGTCACAGCTTCCATTACCGTCCTCTGCAAATATTAACAAAATAAAGCTAGCCAATAGAGATTGTGAGCGTACGAAAAAGATACAGTGGATTGTTTATTGTCAGATGTTATGGACATGTCATAAGCTGTTTTCATCATTGTCTATCATCAGATGAAGTTTAATCACATACCTTGAGTGAACCAATCGTTGCGGTCTCAGGTATATCGATAAAAAGCTCGGGGACTTTAAAGGATTTTATGCTAAGCTTCACTGCAAAGTATAGAATAAACCATGTCAAATTATTTTCATAAGCTCTTCCAAACAATGTCACAAGTGGTTGTGCCACTAAATAAGTTCAAATAAGCCGATCCAAACAGACACTAAATTACGATTAATAGATTAAATGTGGCAAATCATTTCGCGAACTACTTTCCTACCATTACAACCCTTGGACGCGGGATGTACTTGTTGATCAGCCATAGAAGACGATTCTTCAATTACTGCAAACAATAGTTTCGGTCATTGAGCCAAAACTGAAAAAAACCAAGCCGAAAAAGAAACATGGATTACAAATAAATAAAAAAGCAAAGTACGCAACCATGCATTGTTGCACCTGCACCATGGTTTGTACCATTAACCCTTGTACTAGAAGAATCAACTATGCCTTGACAGTGAGACCAGCTATCAGACGTAGACGATGAAGTTTGATAGAAAAACTTTCTTTTCTTAAATGGGTACATCCTTTCGGAATTTTCAAGCACCGAATTGTCCCCGCTATTGTTCTCATCTGTGTCAAAAACAATTCATGGAACTATCAGTAGTCGTAACGAACGTGCAAAATAATGAATACGCGCATCAATAGATATGGTTTTGCTTGAATCAGTGTTAGCAATCGCGGATAAAAGAATTAGGAACGTGAAACTTAAATCGAAAATCAACTGCAAGTAAAGCTACAAACCATTCACAAAATGACTTGCATCCTTAACCTTTATCGTATCTGGTGGTGAGCCGGGTGAGCCAGATATCTTAATCTTTGAATTCGGTTGAGCACACCTAACAAAGTTTTCGTCATCATCTCTATTAACTAATTTCCTTGTAGCGCAACCATTTGCTAAAGAATCAAGATTCATGTGGCTACGACCCTCCAACGAAGGCTTTTCCACGTGATTTTCTGCACTGCAATCTTTCGATGCTTTTTGGCCTGGTTCTATTAATCCATCCGATCTGCTTTTAATGTGGATGACTTTCTCATTCGTGGTTCTCATTTTCACACGTTCATCTTCCCTCTCGAGGACATTCTGTCCTTGTCCTTCAAGATGGTTTTCAGGTGAAGAAGAATCGCCCATGACTCTGCAGAAAGTTTCATCGAACACGACATTGTTGAGTGATGTAAGGTTAGTCCTTTCCGAAATCCAAAAACATCAAGCTCGTCATTGAACTATTTATTTTTTCATCGGCATGCAACAAAGTAGAAATTCAACATTTACCTTTGGTTTTCCTGTTTCAATTGCAAACTAGGGACACAACCGGAGACAACTTCACAACAAGTTCCATGCTTGAATCGTTCCTCCTTAAACGGTCCTGCTTGATTCTCTTGTTTGTTTTCCTTTACGCTAACACCAGAAAAAGAACGAGGATCTTTCGCAGAAGCAGCATTATCAGGAACCAAAATCTGATTCTTCTGCAAGAGATTGCCAGCTACACTAGCCAAAATATCAAATGCCTGTATCTGATTGCTGTCGGGTTTCTTCCTGATTTTACCTCTTCCCTAAACATGTATATTTGAATTAATAAGAATGTTACAAATCTATTCCGTTGGGATCATAAGTAGCACAGACACTTCTGATCGAAGTTTTATCTGGTGTCCGACACCAGCATGACATTGACATATACACCTAACATTGAATCACTTCCGCTCTCTTAAATGATTATCAGTATCCACGTGTCTGGTATCCACGTGTCAATGTCGGTGTCTATGTTTCATAGTGTATGAGAAGAAAATCAATCGCCTACCCTTGGAGATCTCGAAGCTCGAGGAACGGAAGGAACTTCATAGCCATTAAAACCATAATCCAACCTCTTCTGCATAACCATATCTCAGAAAATCATTCCTATAAGAAAAAGTCATTAGATAAACATAAAACCAGCTTCCTTGTGTTATGAAGACACCCCTTATCATAAAACCTGTCAACATAATCAAATTCAAATACATCAAACAAATACTTGATAATAATAACAAGAATATAAATCAACAAAAAGGTATTGAAAGCTTACATGCACATGATCATTAGAAGACAAAGTTTTCGCCTCTTATCCGGTTTGAAACTGAAGCAGATACATATCCTTCAATATTTTCAAAACAAACAATAATCAAAATTGTTACATAATGATCATAATTATCCAACAATAAAAAAAAACAAAAATCACTGGGAAAAACCACTGATGAAGAAACAATAACAATATATATAAATATAATCATCTTATTCAATACATAGGGCATAATGATCTTCAATACACCAATGACCCTTTTAAGGAAACAATGTCTGACAAAGAGAGAGAAAGAGAAAGATCTATTTTTGAATGAAGCACTAGGAAAGAAACTTGAATGAATCTAGAAAAGAAATTGGAGGGAGATTTGTATTTAGCATTGATGAAACTGGGCTCCATTTGAATGAGTGATGAAGAAAATCCAAACAAAAGTACAAAATACTTAAAAAAGAAACCTTTTAGTGATGAATCATTTTTCACAAAATGAAAACAACAAAAAAACACATTTTTTGGGTACCCTTTTACGAGTTAAAAAGAATTGTTGTTGAAAAAAAAAAGTTTCTGACCTTTGTGTTATTATGTCTGAAAGAATGAACAACAAAAACCTCCTGAAAAACCACACAACCTTTGTGTTGTTCTTAAACCCCTCCTCACAAGTAACTGTTTCCAAACGTTTGACCATTTTCACATATCCTAAGAAGGGAGTAACCGGTAACTAACATGTGTTTGTACCGGATATAGAAGGTTTAGTACTTAGATTTGACCGGTTCTTGTGTTTGGGGTGATCCACTCACTACTCTCTTTATGTCACTTGTTTGCTTAACATATGGCATACTCTCCACTCATTTGGGGGGTTTTTCACCATCTTATCTTTATTCACATAAACAACACACAAATGATTGAATTAGTTTCTAAACTCTAGCTACATCTTGTTTGAATTTGCTAACCAATCCCTTTACATTATTTCATTTTTATTTATAGCTAATACAAATACTAATGTCTAGATGTGTATGATACATATTTCCATATATATTTCATTATTTCACTTTTATATATATATATATATATATATATATATATATATATATATATATATATATATATATATATATATATATATATATATATATATATATATATATATATATATATATATATATATATATATATCGCAATAGTGTATAAATGATATTTTTTAAATATTATTTTCTTTATGACTGTGCATAGTTATAGGAAATCTAGAGCACAACTAAGAATAACGATGCCTAGAGTACCTAAAGTCAAGGGTGTTGATGAAGACGTTTTGTACATTAAACTAAAACAATCAATTCTCCACCTAAAGTCAGGAATATTGTCGGAGATGTTTTGTACGTCAGACTAAAGTAATTAATTCTCCACCTAAAGTTATGGGTGTCGTCGAAGACACTTTGTATGTGTAGTTAAAGCAATCAATCCCCACAAGCAGTAACGACCCACCTCCGCCTGGAAGCTAGCCACTCTAGATGATGTGATGGGTTGACAACACGTCTACCTTTGACCGAATTTTCATCTGGTATGGGGACGAGAGCCGGCCTTTGGCCATAAACGACCCTAGTGATGTCTAAATAACTTTGAGGGACGACATTGTAAGTTTGCAAAAAATACAGAGCTATGCACCTAGGATCCTACAATTTAAAAAAAGTTTGTTCAAAATAAAACTGAAAAGAAAAAGAATATAGATATTATTTTATGTGTTTTTGATTATCTATATTTTTGTTTTAATGAAAATCAATATAGACATTTTTGTGTTTTTCTTTTAACTAAAGATAAAAATTTATTTCAAGATGGATCATTTTAGAGTTAATTTGTTCAAGAATATAATCAAGCCTAAAGTTAGGGGTGGCAAAACGGATATAATATGTTGGATATGTCTAATTTGTCCGTATTTTTTTTGGGATGAGCTAAGTTTTACACATGCACCCTCTAATATGCCTACCCCACTCTGTCCCTTTTTTTGCAAACTTTCGCGGACGCAAACATTAACATAAGTTTTTGTAACTTTTAAACTAAAAAAAATGCAGTGCTAATGGGCTCGCTCCGCCCCCGTCTCCGCCATTACTTTTTGTGGGTCATGTCAAGGTTTTAAGTTTGTATCCTACACAGACCTTATGTTTTGCGGACTTTTGCAGGACGGACCTAAACGGGTCATACATGTCTGTTTTCCATTCCTATTTGGAGTCTTCTTAGACTCCGATTTTTACAAATGGTGGCTAGATTGGCTGACTACATTGTGGACCACCATATTTGGCTTACGTGTCAAAATTTAGAAATTGGCATTCTAGAACCCTAAATTTTTTTTCAAACTCCTTTAATGATGAAGCTCATCGTCGTTCTTTTGTATGTTTTCTTCAATGATTTTTTGCTCTCCTCTCCCTCAATTATATCTACACGACTTTGGCAATTTGATTAAAAGATCATACACTTGAAGCCACTATCTTTCGCTAAATCCATGGCCATTAGCATCACAAGGGTTTTTTCCTTGGCTGAATCATTGTAACCCAAAACCAGCCAAGACATCATCTTCACAACTTTACCTTCGTCATTTCTAAATATGAGAATTATACCCCATCTCCCCATGACATATAATCTTGCATTTATGTTGCAGTTGAACTAGCTTTCATGAGTATTATCCATGTCGATGGTTATACTATGCAATGTCCACAACAGGTATACCTTTATCATAGAAAATATAAGAATTATGTGTTATCCATATTTTGTAAATAACCTTAATGATACTGGCTAAGATATTATTGTTTGACTGAGTAATCATGTCGTTAAGTCAATCTATGAACTTTATCCCTAAATGAGTTTGAAATGAATGGTTAAAATAGAACCAAACTTGACCTTTTCAATTTTGTCACACATCATAATACAACGTCCAACAATCTTAGTAGCTTTCTTGTAGTTAGGGAAAAGGGTAGCAATTGTTGTTTCTTTTGAATAGGTTGGTTTTAACTGGGATAATATCCTCAAGGATTCTCTAAATTAGGTTTTTTGTGCAAGGGAGGACTTAGTCTTATACAACTCATTTCACAACTTCATAGATTTATCACAATTAGAATTACTAGAAATATATTGGTCTTTCTAAATTATAAGTTTTGATAACCATATTTTATAGTGTAGTTGTAATCCTTGGTTGCACATATAATTTGGTACGTGTAATCTAAATCGTGGAGAGTAATTTTAAAAATTCTAAATGTCAATTGTCCAAAAACTCCTATTAAGTATTTTTTGGTAACACTTGTTTTCCATGTCAATTAGGTCCCTAACGCCATTCATCATAGTTTCCTGGGGTTTATATGTTTAAGTTTAAACATGCGGTGACTAGCAGTACTAGAAAAACTAATTTTTATGACAATGATTTTACCTCATATCAAATTGAGGTAAAGTTCATGGACACGCCCTATTTTTTTATATATACAATATATTTTTCCGGTTATTTTAAAAACTGGGGGTAAACTTATTCAGTGTACATTCTTCAAATCCCAACAGTTTCATATTAGGTTTTTATCTCATTAAAAGTGGCGCCTTCATGAATATTTTATTTTTAATCTAAAAATATGCCACTTTTCACCTTGATTTTATTTCCAACTGAGGTGAATATATTTCTTTGATATATATAGCTTTAACTTGTATCATTCAGTTTCACTTGTTTGAACAACACAAACAAAACCTAGCAAAAAACCCTTAACAAAAGAGCCCTAAACAACAAGAGTCATAAACATGTATCATCTTCAATACGAACATGTTATGTGTTTAGGACTCTCATTTCTTTTTCATAGATCAAAATCATTTTCTTTTACTTCTTCTTCATGTATCTGGTACGACAAACACCACTACTCATATTGTTATTGTTGTTGAGATCCGTAACCCTAGATGTTTTCTCTTATTGTTTTTGTCATTTAAACATATTTATGTTACAGGTTCATTGATGTTTTTGTTGATGTTGTTGTTGTTAATTGTTGTTGTTCTTGTTGTTGAGACTCATTGTTGAGACCCTAAATCCTAGAGGTTTAATCTTATTATTATTGCTAATTAAATAGATTTATGTTATATGCTTATTGGTGTTGGTTTTGTTGATGTTGTTGTTCTTGTTGTTGAGACCCTAAACCTTAGAGGTTGTGTATTGATGTTGTTATTCTTGATGTTTTTGTTGATGTTATTGATTTTTTTTTTTTGTTGTTTAATGTAAGTTCTTTTTTCTTAGTAGAGTTTATTAAATCGACATGTTGTAATTTAGTTATTGTTATTGTGTTTGAGCTTGAGATTGATATTGAGATTGTGTTTTTTGTGATTCTTTGTGCAGTTCTCATCTTGTTATGTCGAGTTGAATCTAATGTCAATTGTTGTTTCACTAACCCCTATTTGAACATATAATCATATGAAAAATCATTTGTTATTTGAAACTTATCTTACACTAGTTATTGATTTTCTAGCATTCTGCAACTCATCATTTATCTTATGTTGTTTTATCGTTAAAATCTCTCCAATACTTCTAGTTTTCGTTCAACTTTCTTCCATATTTGTTCATTTTTCCAAGCATCAAATTTTATGCTTTCAAGAATAAATTAGTAGAAAAGGAAGTGTTGAATAAAGAACTTGAAACGTTAAAGATATTTTAACCATAAAACAACATGAGATGAATGACGAGTTGCAGGATGCTTCAAAATCATTAATCAATGTAAGTTGTTATTCAAATATAAGACAATTGTTCATATAATTATTTTCCTAACCAATTTTGAGAAGTTATATTCTCAGTATAGGATTTAGTGAAATAAGCAATCCACATTAGATTTAATAAACTAAAAAAAGTTACCTGTTGGTTTTATGAGAAAACCGAGGTGAAAATGGTATACCCGTCAGTGAAATGTCAAAACCGAGGGGACGTGTATTTTTGCGGTTTCAAAATTCCAAAAAGGAATCCATGGGGATCGAACCCATGACCTTTATACAATACTTGTCGGGTTTTTTAAAACCAAGAGGTAAGGTGTGCATCTTTCATGACGTCGTTCGTTACCTCTCCTGTGAAATCGAGGTAAGACCTATTTTTCAACTAAGGTAAAATGTGTTTTTTGTTGTAGTGTAGGAATCTAATTGTAATCCCAAATGCATATTAAATTTCCATTCCCAGTATTCCAACAATATCATTTGTTAAGAATCCATTTATCCTGATGTAAACTTCTCTAAATGACGCAAGGTATGTTTCCTACCTTGGTGGAAGCTTGGTGGAAGAAAAGAGTTAAAATTCATTGGCTTAGAGAAGGGGAGCAGAATACTCAATTCTTCCATATCAAGATCTCCAAAAGGTACAAACATAATAAAATTAACATTATCTCTATGGAGAATCAAAGCTATTTTCATTGAGTTCAATATCAAGTTGTTCACTTCTTTCTGTCTTGTCAATAATGGTGTCAACCTTTTTTTCTAGTCTAACACGCCTTAGCACTCAAATGATTGAGGGCATGGGGAAATTTTTATAAGCCTACAAGGTCCATGAGGCCATTAACAACATAAACAACTTGGTTTCTCTTAGCCCTGATGGCATCCCATCTTTATTTTTTAGGACATGTTTAGTAACAATTTCACCAACTCTATTCTTCATATTCTTAATAATGGGGGTGACTGTTAGATACCCAAAAGTGCTTATTTGAGCTATCAAATATGGACATCTTTCACTCTATTTCCTTGCTAAAGTGTTCGAAACAACCTTTGTTTTTGATGAATTGCAATACAATGATAAACGATCTTGGTACCTTTGATTTGTGTGTTATTGTGCAGGAATTAGGTATGAAATAATAGAAAATGAAGCCACAAGAAAGTTGGCAAAGGGACCAAAGAAAAGATGCATTCATCAGCTTGCTCGCTAGGCGAGGGCTGTGGCGAAGGGCTCGCTAGGCGAGCGCCCAGCGAGAACCCAGCGAAAAGCTCCAGTATTTTACAGTGGCAAACATCAACAAACTCGCTAGGCGAGCTGCCAGCGAGGTGTGTAGCGAACACGTCCAGACTTGGTGAAAAGCGCAGCCAGCACTCACTCGCTAGGCGAGCCATTAGCGAGCTCCCAGCGAGCATTCCAGTAGAAAAACCTCTCAAGCTCGCTGGAGCGAAGGTTGAAGCGTGGGCTTCGCCTAGCGAAGGTTTTGTTCGCCTAGCGAACATGCCAGTCTGGCAAAGGTTATTTCTCTGGGCGCAGGTGCCTATTTAGGGGCTCGCTAGGCGAGCCATTCTGCTCGCCTAGCGAGCATGACAACTCAGTAGCAGCTCTATAAGTAGCAAGGGCTACTTTTTGGAGCCATACTTTTGCACCTCCATACTTTTGTACTTTTTAGATATTTTCCAGCATTGCTCTGGGGATCTTTTGTGACCTAGAAATCATTTATCTTCATCTCTTAACAATCTTTCACAAAAAGAAGGTGGATTCCCATCCAATCTCGATTATTCGACTCGGATGTTGATCAACCTTCTTCCGAAACTTGTTGACCAAGCTACCATGAAAATGAGTAGCTAAGTCCTTCATTTTGTCAAGGTTAGATGTAGATGATCATTAGCTTTGTGTGTAAATGGGTTGATCTTCATTTGTAAACTCTTTAATGGTGAATATATGGTGAAAACTTTGTTCTTATTCAAAACTCTTTGTGTTGGTTTATGATCGAGAGATGTTTACAGTCGCATCCTGCGAAAAAACAACCGGAGGGACTCAAACAAAAACACAACACAGAGCCGCCACTGCGCGTTATTTATCCCAAGATAGGGAAAGGAAACGCTCAGAGAAACCTGGACAAAGCATGGTCTCGCGACCAAAGAGAAAGGGTAAGGGAGTCGGTTACGCAAGGGGAAGGTATTAGCACCCCTCACGTCCGTCGTACTCGACGGGATCCACGTTCTAAGAAAAGAAAAGGTTGCTAAACATCACACACACACACACAGAGGAACGCAGGTGGGGTTAAGAGAAGGGAGCTCGATAGGACGTCGCATCCTATGCCTACATATCTTGTCTGGAACAAGAATCAGAGCCACTGTAGTTCGGCTTACGCACGCCAAACAACACAAAACACACCAACAGATGGCAAACATGGAGCCCGACAACCACTCGATGGAATTACGCCAGCATCCGAACCAAAACACACTTAAAAGGGCAAACGTGGAGCCCGACAGCCAATCACTGGACTTACGTCAGCATCCGAACCAAAACACAATCAGACAACAAGTAAACACACGCAAAAAGAAAAAAAGTGCCCGGAGAGGTCTCGCACGACCTCCTGCCTACATACCTCGTCTGGAACAAGGATCAGGGCGATGTAGTTCCCCCTCAAGGGAAAGAAAATCTAGCCAGAAACCGAGGGAAGACACACTACCAGGGAGCTGGACTCGAGCCTAGTGTTGTCATGCATCGTTACCCTACGTTCAGGTTTCTACCTACTTGCACAACAGCAAGCTAATCCTATCCAGGAAGAAAGCAAGCATACAAGCATACAGGCATCAATCAAAATAAAACAAGCATTTCAAGCAAACATGTCAAACAAATATTCACAAAGCACACACTATAACCAATCAAGTGGGCTCACACAATGGGTTTAACTGCCGAAGCAATTCATCTGTACATGGGTATTATTTGCTCTTAACCTTGCCATTACGAGGCTAAGGTGAAGCAGATGAAAAGGTGAAGTGAGGATGAGACCTCACAGCTCTTATCCCTAACCAGGGAGAGCTTTAGACAAAGGAGCGTGGGTCCAGAATGGAGGGGCCCTTCTACGCTCAAAGACTCTGACTCGATTGTGCAACAACACAAGATCTTGGGTTTGTGTCCCAATGCATCAACACACAGCCGTGTGAGCAGAGGGACGACTCACAGAATAGTGGGGGATAGATTGCATATCCCTAGCTTCCACCAATTGCCTCATAGAGGTCTTTCACCTACTTGGCACAAATGTAAACAACCACAATCATTGCCTCTTAAGGAGAACTTCAGACAGTTTGCCCGGCCAAATAACAGACCGGGTCTCCAGACTACATGAAGAATAGAAGTCCTACCTCAAGTGGTTTAAAAACCAAGCAGCAGCAAGCAAGTTCTTAAAGAACTGTAAGCAACTAAAAGTACCTGAAAATAATCAAGTATTATCAGTACTCAGACAGACAACAATAAACAACAAATGTCAATCAGTCAGACTATACAAATTAATGCACACAAAGGCAAGCTATAAGCCCAAGCTCAAGCTTCACAACCTACAAAACAAATTCATGTTAGTTCTCAACATCAAACAATGTCAATTTAATCCACTTGGTTCAATCTCCTTAAGCATTGTGCTTTTCATCCTGAAAAATCAAGCAAATGTGAGAAACTAGACCACTAGGCCAAGCCTAGGGTCCAAAAGTGACAAAAATGTCTAAACAGCAAGGGATTCTCAACCAAACTCAAATTAACACAAATAGAAAGCAAATGCAATTGATCCCACACTCGTATCATTTACCAATCTCATTTCATGCCCAAAACAAGTCAAACTATGTCAAATGCAACATCAAATGTCCAAACAGAACTATTGCACTCAAAAGCATATCAAACCAATTCCAAAAATCCTCAAATAATTTACACCTAAACAGGACATATTCAAGGTATGGCATGTCAATTTTCAGCTCAATTGGACAAAAGGAACTATGTCAATGAAAATCAAGAAAAACAGACACAATTATTCAAGCCAAATCATAGCATCAACACATATATTCACTTCAAAAATTCATAAATCAATGGAATCAACTAAGAAATGAATAGGACCAAAACAGGGATGTCCTACAATGTGTCTACAACCAGCATACCAAATTTCATCTTCATCTAAAACCATATGAGCATTTCACATTAAATTTACAAACATGTGTCACATGAGCTTGCATATTTAACCAACAGAGATGAAAAATATCAATCAAATTGAAAATGCCACATAAAAATCCAGAAAAATTCACATAGCATCTCAACATATCAATGATCATACATGCAAAATTTCAATCCTTTCTGACAAGCATAGGCTAGGCAAATAATTTCATGAAGTTGCCCTAGTTAGGTGTGACACAAATTGTCACACCTAAGTTCAAAAAATCACATCTCACTCCACAGGTATCCAAAATTCACAAACTTTATATGTAAATCACCATTAACATGTCTACAATCACCACAAAAAATTTCAAACATTTCTTTTAAGGCATGAGAATTTCACAATGGAAATGGCAAAATGTGTCAAAATTACACACAAGTCAAACTTCTATGGTCCAAGTCAACAATTCCCCATGCTCAACTTGCAAAATCATGTCCATAAAATTTTAGAGACAAAATGGAAACTATAGAAAAAATCCTCATATTTTTCTGATTAATAAAATATTTTTTATGATTTTTTAAATGTTCATGTGATTTTTTAATAATTATTGAATGTTTTAATTAATTAATTTGGACCGAGTGGCAAGCTTGTAATTATCAAGAACATGGCCAAAACGACGTCGTAGCAATGGAATGTTGTGATTGGCTAGATTTCGCGCTAAACACAAATTTGAAATTGGAAAGGCAATAAAATGGATCGAACAGTGAAAGACCAGAAACTTCATCGTCTTCCTCGCGCTTCAACACCTCAAAAACGGTTTCGACTCAAACTTCCACCAAAATCAACAAATGAATATGCGTTGGAACGGTCTCATCCTCAGGATCTCAAATATGTCTTTAATCTTGTCTAATTGTTCATATATTTTACGAATCGAAGGAATTAGGTTTTGGTGTCAAAGTTTCTAATCAACATAACTTTCTCTTCGTTCATCCAAATCCAAAACTAATTATATCATTGAACTCTACATGAAACGTTCTACAAAACGCACATAAGCATTCATAAAATCATGACATTCGAAAATTCGAGCACCTGAAGATGGCAGTGTTGAAATTGATGTTCTTCGCGCAATTTTCCTCCAAACAGTTGAAGAATGATGATGTGTGAGGCGTCTGGAATGCTCAGGTTCAGTTGGATTAGCTTCTAATGGAAGAATTCTTCAAAAGCCATGGATGCACCTTGTTTGGACAGTCGTGATTTGGAGCTCCTTTCAATCCAATTTTCCAAAACAGTACAAGAAGATGATGAGTGGAGGTTGCAGCAAGAAGAATTTCACAAATTGATCAAGAATTGAGAGAGTTTTGATCAATTGAAGTTCTATGAGGTTTTTGAGAATTTGGAGAATTTGGAGAATTTGTTTGTGATTTTGGGGAATTGTGAAATTCTGTTAGAGTTTGTTATGATTAAGCTTAAGTACCTCAACTTAATCAAGCTCCTTAATCACCTTAATTAACATAATGCAATGTGTTTAGCAAAATGTCATTTTCCAAACTAAGGGCAAAATGGTAATTGCATATGCCAGCCAATGCCAGCTCATTGACAGCTCACCCATGCCCTAAACATCTGTCATGAGCTGTTGCCACTTGTTTCATGTTGATTGGATACATATTTTGGAAATTCACTATGGCATGGCTAATTGTCCAATTTTCAAGTTCATTCAACAAGTGAATTCTCAAACCACAAGGCCTTGGCATGTTATGAGCATTCCAACAATTTCCAAATGGCATTTGTGAAGTGTTGCAAAAATCCCCACTCAAAAATTCCCATTATTTCTCAAGTTGGACAATTTTGCCCCTGGTTTCTTAACTGTGCACTTGAAATTTGACTTTTTGCATTGACCATTTTTGATAAAATCCAATTATGCACCATGAAAGTACATGTCAAATGGAGTTTGTGCATAAAAAGATCACTCAATTTGGATGCTCCATGTGGAAGTTATGCCCCTCTGATTATGGGTCATTTTTGAAATTGACTGGACCATAACTTGCCAACCATACATGAGAATTTCAAGTTCTTGGACTTTTTGGAAAGGTGAGAACAAGATCTACAACTTTCATGTTGAACAAATTTTTATTTGAAGCTTCCTTGGACATGTAATTTTGAGGTCAAAAACTTTCCATTTTGGGAAACTTCCATTACAAGTCACTTTCTATTTTTGGCAGTTTTTGTCCTGACTTGATTTTCTTCATTCTTAAGCTTTGAAATGTCAAATAACACTTGTTCCAACATGAATGAAGTGTATCCAACTCATCTCCGCCTCCAAATCCATTAAATCATGTACAGTTGACCACAATTGACTTTTCAGTTGATAGATGAATTTGGCAATGCATTGATCAAATTGAGCTCCAATCTTCTGATGAAATGGCCCAAGGATGAAACCCTAGCCTCAATTATCTCCATACAACCATGGGATGATCCCCATATCCATCATAGACCCCATCTCCTGATTATGCCCTGATTGGCCCAATGCAACTGATTAGGGTTGACCAGTGGTCAAAACCCTAATCTCAAGGAATCAGCTTCAACACTTGATTCTATCAAACCATGATGATGATGATGTATCATTGTAAACAAGATGAAGACCAATATCCTTTGAGAATCATGAAACCCTAATTTGGACCTCCACATCCTCAGATGATCAATGACCAGTCCAATAAAACCCTAGCTTGCACCTTGACTTCCTCATCTTCTGACCAAGACTTGGGAGTATGGCTTGCACAATGTAACCACATGATATGCAATATGCAATGCCTAATGACCTAAAATGATATGTAATATGTTAATGCTAGTCCCAAGAGAGGAGGGCAAATTTTGAGGTGTTACAGCTGCCCCTATTCAATCCACTGTGAACCTGTCGATATGAATAGCCTCGACTTTCAGATGATCAGGATGAAGAGTGATTGAATACCAAGAACAGACGAACAATTTGCACTCTGATGGGAAAAATAATTAACAACGCCTGTCAACATCGGCGAAAAAACAGTCTTGAAAGAAAAATCCGTCTGGTGCGGAGAAAGTCGGCCTGAATACCGCACATCCACTCGGGATTATTATTCTCTCTTCTTTTTACGCTTTTCTTGAACCCCGAAATTTTTCTGCTCTTTTTTCATTTTTTTGAACCCCGAAATTTTCTCTGCGCAAACGACCCTCGGATCTCTGCATTTGAACCCCACTCTCCTCTTTGCCAAAATAATGAACCCCAATCTCCAGTTTGAACCCCAGTCGCCTGACGATAACTTGCGATCGCCAATATGAACCCCGTTCTCCAGAAAATGCCGCAACATCTCCTTTTCTCCGTTTGAACCCCATCTCCAGAAAATGCCTCAACATCTTCTTTTCTCCATTTGAACCCCGATCTCCAATCTCCCGTGATAATTCCGCTGGCAATGTCGGAAATAACACCAAACCACTCTGAGGGCGACATGTCAGAGGGTACACCTTCACAAAGGAAGGTAACATGTGTATCTCTTCCTCAGAAGACCCCTATAACGACCTCCATTGGCCTCAGCCAGAGTCTAAGGTAACACATGAACAGAAGATAATCCTGAGGACCTCATCCTGGATATAATCTTCAACTCCAATCTCCATTTGAACCCCGCTCTCCAGAAAATGTCGCAACATTTCCTTTTCTCCATTTGAACCCCGGAATCGCGCTGATCGCGTAACGTCTTCTGACTTTATCTCCATCTCTGTCCGACGGAAAAGCTTCCTCCAGTATCGCACTACTGGGGAACATTGCTGATCCGACGTCATGGTGCTAAACTCCGCAGAGTAACACTTTCAACCAGACACTGACTGATGACTGGGAGAAAACTCGACATTTACTGGACATCGAATCAATGATGTTTACAGACACCAAACAAAGCTTGACCAGACACTTACTGATGACTGGGAAATACTGCTGCTCCAAAATCCCGATGTTGAACTCCTCAGAGAAACATCTTCAAACTTCCGTCAAAACCAAACCCCAAGCAGTAACCACGGCTTGAAACTAGCTTATGCTTGCAATATGATGCATGATTGATTTTTCTGCGTAATGCTCCATAATTATGGAAATGCTACGCGCTTTATTATTTTTCTATGCAATATGCTATACTTATTTTTTCATGATGAATGTATAAAAAGGCATCCCCCTCAAGGGACTCTTCTGAGGAGCACGAGACGCTCTGCTGAGGAACTCGTCAATACTCCAATTCCGCCCTGCTGGGGATAAGCACTGCTGCTGGGATAAGGCAAACCTTGCTGGGGAAGAACCTCCTTTGCACCCAATCCACTCGAGAAACTGCTGGGGATAAGCACCACCAACGCTCTGTGGGGATACAACAGTCTTTGACTTGCTAGGGATATCAATCCCTACTCTGCTTCGGGAAACCCTCACAGATACCTGACGACTTCACTGGGGAAATGCTCACAGATACTCTGCCGGGAAACAGCCACCTCCAGACCCGAGACCGGGGAAGCATCGATCTGACACCCGCTGGGGATAACCATCCTGACCCTGCTAGGGAAAATGAATGCTACTCCGCTGGGGACAACCCATGCAATCCCATAGGCAGAATACTCAGCTGGGGATGCAGATATCCGTCTGCCACGGAAACTTGTCCAATCCACTGGTAGGATGAACACTGCTGGAGATATATTTCATTGAAACCCGCTCCACTCGGGGATAGCAACCTTCAGACCTGACTGCTGAGGAAACACCGTTTTGAACCTGCCGAGGATAACCATCCTGACCCGGCTGGGGAAGTCACCGACCTCGGATCTGCTAGGGAGTTGGTCCTCTACTTCTGCTTGGGGATATAGCTGGGGAAATGAGAAAAGTTGGTACAGAACACCCGTCGACTCGTCGAACCATGGTATCTACCTCCCAATCTCGTATCAGCTTTCCACTTTTGAGAATTCCCAGACTCGTCTGGACCTTTTCTGCTCCATCATCTTGTATTCCAAATCGCTCCGCGCTTGACGGAAACGTACTCCTGAGATTTATACATACTTTTCAATCTTCCGACTTTGAAGAGTCTTCTTGATTAATTCCAAGGGTCGTCGAACGTCTCGACGTCGTCTCTTCCTACCGTCCTCCTCTGGGGAATTTCTACAAACTTTCAAGTCTTCCGACTTTGAAGAGTCTTCTTGATTAACATCAAGGATCGTCGTACGTCTCAACGTCTTCTTCATTCTTTCATATTCATTTGTTCCTGAGCGAACTCTCTGGGGATTTGCTACAAAACTTCCACATCACAACCTGCAAGTGAATGTAAATGCCTAACAGTTCCTGCAAAACAGATCGTCAGATAAAACCGTGCCCCAGGCGTGTCAAGATTTCAACACTTGGGTCACTCGACCTTCCAAATAAGATTTCAAGCTTTCAATCTTATAAACATGCATTGGAAGGGAACCAGTATGTCTTAAAATGCAAGATTCTTTATCAAAATAATTGGATGTTTTTGCAATCAAAGCGGTAATGAAAACAAAGATGAAATTATTTGACTGAATATGCATTTTATTGATTGGAAAAGTGTGGCTCAAATGAGCAATACAAAAGGAAGCAATTCCTGAAAAGAGGTAATTGCACAAAAGGAAAAATCTATCCTAATGGCAATGTGAAACCCATGATCTCATCGAGTTCCAACTCGGTTACACCCCATATGTCCTCAGACTCTCCATGCTTTCTGCCTTCCGAACAGGACGTTTCTGATTGATCCCTACCAGGTATTATCCATGATGCTTTAACCAAAGCGAAAACGATCATGCCAGACGCAGTTGTTCGTTTCAATCCCTCTTTTGCCCAAGTCGCCTTTTCAGGTTTTCGACTTGCCGGGTGTACAGTTTTTTCCATTTTATCCCTAATTTTTGCCCGAACCTTTCTTTCTGTTTTTTGGTTCGCCGGGATGCCCATTTTTGCCTGGACTATTTTATTCTTTTCGTCCAGCGGGTCTATTCATACGAAGTATTTTTTAACTGCGTCCGCATTCACAGGGGATGGAAAATCCTCACCATCCATGGTCGTTAACAACAAGGCTCCACCAGAGAAAACCTTCTTGACCACGAATGGACCTTCATAATTCGGTGTCCATTTGCCCCTACGATCGTTTTGAGGAGGAAGGATCCTTTTCAGCACCATATCACCTACGTGATATACCCGAGGTCGTACTTTCTTGTCAAAAGCACGCTTCATCCTTTGCTGATATAACTGCCCATGACAGATGGCTGCTAGCCTCTTTTCCTCTATCAGGCTCAACTCTTCGTACCGGGTCCTTACCCATTCAGCCTCTTGCAATTTCACGTCCATCAGGACTCTCAAAGAGGGAATCTGAACTTCCACAGGTAATACAGCCTCCATTCCATATACCAATGAGAAAGGAGTTGCCCCAGTAGATGTACGTACCGACGTTCGATACCCATGCAATGCAAACGGCAACATCTCATGCCAGTCTTTATAGGTTACCACCATTTTCTGCACAATCTTCTTTATGTTCTTGTTGGCTGCCTCAACCGCCCCATTCATCTTCGGACGATAGGGAGAAGAATTGTGATGTTCAATCTTGAATTCCCGGCACAATTCTGCCATCATCTTATTGTTCAAATTAGAACCATTATCAGTAATGATTCTCTCGGGAACCCCATATCTGCAAATGATGTCTCTCTTGAGAAATCTGGCAACGACCTGCTTCGTCACGTTCGTATAAGAGGCTGCTTCCACCCACTTGGTGAAGTAATCAATAGCCACTAATATGAATCTGTGCCCATTCGAAGCCGTAGGCTCAATCTTTCTGATCATATCAATGCCCCACATAGCAAACGGCCATGGAGACGACATTAAGCTCAACGGATTTGGAGGCACGTGCACCTTATCAGCATAAATCTGGCATTTATGACACTTCCGCACGAAGTTGAAACATTGGGCCTCCATTGTCATCCAATAATAACCTGCCCTCAGCAGCTTCTTTACCATTGCATTCCCACTGGCATGGGTACCGAACGATCCCTCGTGAACCTCTTTCATCAATTGGCTTGCTTCTCTATCATCAACACATCGAAGCAAGACCCAATCAAAATTTCTCTTGTACAGAACCCCATCCTTATTCAGGTAAAACACCATAGCTAACCTCCGCAGAGTCTTTCGATCCTTCTTCGATGCTCCCTCCGGATACTCTTGCATCTCAAGATAGCGCTTGATATCGAAATACCACGGCTTCTCATCATCAGACGCTGTATCAATAGCAAACACATAAGCCGGTCTATCCAGACGACCTACTTCAACACTGGGGAACTGATTCCACCACTGCACCTTAATCAAGGCGGCCAGAGTAGCCAGAGCATCCGCCAAAGGATTCTCCTCTCTGGGCACATGATGCAACTTCACCTTGGTGAAAAACGTCAACAATCTCCTCGTATAATCCCGGTATGGAACCAAATGAGATTGATGCGTATACCATTTCCCGTTAACCTGATTTATTACCAGAGCTGAATCTCCATATATGACAAGGTTCTTGATCCTCAAATCAACCGCCTCTTCAATCCCCAATATGCAAGCTTCATATTCAGCTACGTTGTTGGTGCACTCAAATGTTAGCCGGGCAGCAAAAGGAATGTGGGATCCTTTCGGCGTAACCAAAACAGCACCAACACCGCTTCCATTCACGTTAACGGCCCCATCAAACATCAGAATCCATTCGGATTCAGGGTCAGGCCCCTCCTCCGGGATTGGTTCCTCGCAATCTTTCGATTTGAGAAACATGATGTCCTCATCAGGGAATTCAAACTTCATCGGTTGATAATCATCAATAGGTTGCTGGGCGAGGTAATCAGACAATACACTCCCCTTAATCGCTTTCTGAGAGGTGTACTGTATATCATATTCTGTCAAAATCATTTGCCACCTCGCAACCCGTCCGGTCAATGCTGGCTTCTCAAAAATGTGCTTGATTGGATCCATCTTGGAAATCAATAAAGTGGTATGAACCAGCATATACTGCCTTAGCCGGCAAGCAGCCCAGACCAAAGCACAGCAAGTTTTCTCGAGCAGTGAATATCTTGTTTCACAGTCGGTAAACTTTTTGCTAAGATAATATATGGCATGCTCTTTTCGACCAGACTCGTCATGCTGCCCCAATACACACCCCATAGACCCCTCAAGGACTGTCAGGTACAGGATTAACGGTCTTCCCTCCACAGGAGGCATCAGAATCGGAGGCTCCTGCAAATATTCCTTTATTTTTTCAAATGCCGCTTGGCAATCATTATTCCACCTGACCGTTTGATCTTTTCTCAACAACTTGAATATTGGTTCGCACGTGGCTGTTAGATGAGATATGAACCGTGAAATGTAGTTCAATCTACCTAAGAAACCACGAACCTCCTTCTCTGTTCTCGGTTCAGGCATTTCTTTTATTGCTTTCACTTTTGCAGGATCAACCTCGATTCCTTTCTCACTCACAATGAACCCCAGCAATTTACCGGACCGCACTCCGAAAGTGCACTTGTTCGGATTCAACCTCAGTCTGAACTGTCTCAGTCGGTCGAACAACTTGGCCAGATCTACCAAATGCCCCTCTTCTGTTTGGGACTTTGCTATCATGTCATCCACATAGCATTCGATTTCATGATGAATCATATCATGAAACAAAGTCACCATAGCTCTCTGATAAGTAGCACCGACGTTCTTGAGACCAAATGGCATCACCTTGTAACAAAAAGTGCCCCATGGTGTAATGAACGTTGTTTTCTCCATATCATCTGGCGACATTTTGATTTGATTATAGCCAGAAAAGCCATCCATGAAGGAAAACACCGAGAATTGAGCTGTATTATCTACCAACACATCAATGTGAGGTAAAGGAAAATTATCTTTTGGACTAGCTCTATTCAGATCTCGATAGTCCACACACATTCTCACTTTCCCATCCTTCTTCGGGACTGGCACAATGTTCGCAACCCATGGCGGATAATTGGTGACAGCAAGGAAACCAGCATCCCACTGCTTCTGCACTTCTTCCTTGATTTTCATTGCCATATCAGGTCGAGTTCTGCGCAACTTCTGCTTCACTGGAGGACAATCTGCTCGCAAAGGTAGCTTATGCACAACGATATCGGTATCCAACCCTGGCATATCCTGATAAGACCAGGCAAAGATGTCGACATACTCTTTCAACAATACTACCAATCTGCTCTTAACACTCTTCTCCAAAGCAGCCCCGATTTTCACCTCTTTCTTGACCTCGTCGGTACCCAAATTCACGACCTCAATCTGCTCTTCGTGCGGCTGAATCACCTTCTCCTCTTGTTTCAACAACCTGGCTAACTCCCCTGGCAGTTCACAATCTTCTTCGTCTTCTTCTTCAGCAAGATAGATCGGATTGTCGAAGTCATACAAGGGTGTAACAAGGTTGTTATCAATGAGATCCGGAGAAGAATCGCATCTGCATGAATGTTGATTCATGCATTGCTTTAGAACCGGTGTGAGAAAAATGAAAACATTGCCATTTTTATTTTGTTTTTATTTTTAAACTGCAAAAATAAATGAAAACAAGGAACACCGCTTTTAACTGAAAAACATCCTTTTATTAATGATGCAAATTTGCAAATTTAAACATGAGGTGGCCCTTACAATGAACCATTACGTGTCGGGCAACACATATGGTTTGCATGCATATAAAATCAAAACAGAAAAAATATTACTCTTCAAGGAGAGTGACCCTGATGATCTCTTCAGCCTTCCAGTTCTGGATTTCCATCCCTGGTGTGCACGGCTTTATCCATTGGTCAATGTCGCAGTCACTATCAGCATCTTCACCCATCATGCATATGTGATCCGGATCCAGCATTCCGGCACTTGTGAAGGTTACCGACGTACGACGTCCTCTTCCTTGTCCCAAACCTCTGCCAGGCTGATATCCAACCCCAAATCTGTCTTTCTTCTCAGGAATCTCCATCATTCTGCCCCAACCAGGAGCTTCTCCACTTTTAACCACCTCAGCGGCCTGCTTGTATGAAGCAATGGATGGTTTCTCTTCCTCCTGCTTAGCAAACAGAGCATTCTCCACCTTAACGGTTTCGAAAGCCTGACTGGGTGTCTCCCATATTTCTCCATCCATCTCCACATATTTAAACGAGGACAGGTGGCTGACAAATATGTCCTCTTCTCCACACACAGTGACGACTTGACCTTCCCAGATGTATTTCAGTTTCTGGTGCAAAGTCGAGGTAACTGCTCCCGCAGCATGAATCCATGGGCGACCCAACAGGCAACTGTATGCCGGCTGAATGTCCATGACATAGAACGTTGACTTGAACACCTTCGGTCCAATCTTCACTGGCAGCTCAACCTCTCCGAATACGGCCCGCTTTGACCCATCAAATGCCCGCACAATCAAATCAGTCGGGGTCAAAATCAGCCCATCACAATTCAGCTTTGCCAAGGCCTTCTTTGGCAACACATTCAATGAGGAGCCAGTATCAACCAGCAAATGCGAAAGCACGGCCCCCTTGCATTCCATTGCCATGTGTAGCGCCCTATTGTGATTCCTTCCATCCACTGTCAGGTCCATATCCGTAAAGCCCAACCCATGGCTAGCATGCACATTGGATACGACCGTCTCCAGTTGATTGATGGTGATCTCCTGAGGAACATAAGCCTTCTTCAGAATTTTCAACAAGGCCTCCCTATGCCCCTCAGAGCTCAGCAGCAATGAAAGAATTGAGATCTTGGCAGGAGTTTGCTGCAAATGATCAACTAGTTTGTACTCTGACTTTTTGATGATCCTTAAGAACTCTTCAGCATCATCATCAAGCTTATTATCCGACCCCGCAGGCGCCGGTGTCACCACAGGAGTACTTCCATTATCCACCACAGCTTTCCTTTTTGCCCTGGCTAAAGCCTCGGCCTTTTCTTTTTTATCTTTTTCTTCTTCTCCCCTCCTCAACGCATCAGGAGCAAATAACCTTCCACTGCGAGTGAAACCGCTGGGACCGGCATTATCCATCTTTGAAATAGTGGTTTCACCTGCAGATTGTTCTTCTATCTTCTCCCCATTGCAGTACACTTCCCCACCATAATGCCACGGCACGGCATCATCTTTGTCGTAGGGAATTGGCCCAGGTACCGTGATGGTGACTGGAGCCTCTTCAACAAGGTTCGACAAATCCACCGGATCATAATAAATTGTTATGGTGGAGACCTCCTCTTTTTCTGTATCAGCCCTCTCAATCATGATAATCCCTTCGTCCATCAGACCTTGGACACACTTCCTCAGAAGCTCACAACCGTTGACAGAGATAGTGCACTCAGCACACTCGTGGCCGCAGCCCGGATAAACCCCATTCAACAGCAACTGTCTCTTCACTTCAGCCAAAGGCGTCTTTAACTGGTCCATATCAGACAACCCCACTCTATCCTCCGTAGAAACGGCATTCACCCCCCTTTGACCATGCGCAGGCATGGGATTGGCATTAACATTAGGAGATGGTGCGAAGTTGATTGCCTTGGAATCCACTAAGTCTTGAACTGTGTGCTTAAAAGCTTTACAGTTCTCAATATTATGCCCAGGCGCACCTGAGTGGAATTCACATTTTGCATTTTCGTCATAACTGGTTGGCCTTTGATCAGGTCTCAAAGGTGCCAGGGTTCTGGTTTGTACAAGCCCCAAATCTGCCAGTTTCTTAAACAAGAAAGCATAGGTCACTGGAGGTCTGTCAAATTGACGATCCATAGCTCTACCCCTGACCTGATATCCAGTCCTCTGCGGCCTCTGCTGGAAGGGTTGTCTCTGTTGCTGTTGCTGCTGTTGTTGCGGTGCAGGTTGAGGCTCAGCAGGAATAGTTACCGCAGCATTGTGCTGGAAGTAACGGTCCCTACTGGGTCCACGTTGTGAATAAACAGCGCTGGTATCTCCTTCCTTCTTCCTCTGCCCACCATTATTACCGAATGGCTTCTTAGACCCTGAAGAAGACGCAGAAGCAGTACCCTGGATTTTGCCCAACTTCAACCAACTCTCTATCCTTTCCCCAGCTACCACAATGTCAGAAAAGTTGGTCACCGGATGTCATACGGTGAACTGGACTTTTTGTGTTTTTTATCGCAATGTCGCGGTTAGCAAGAGTCGCCACCGACTTTTCTTTTATCCAATAAGGAAAGGTGGAAAAGAACAGGAAAGACCTTAATTTAGATTTTGGGTTCGGGAGGTACATTATACAAAGGGAAGGTGTTAGCACCCTTTGTATCCATGGTTATCCATGGGCTCTTAATTGCTCGATCACTTATATTATTTTAAAAAAAAAAGTGTTTGTGAATTGTTTAGAAGAATTGTTTTGAAAAGAGAATTTAACTTTGTAATGATTCTTGTATGAATGTATACAAAGTGATTATCTCGTTTAGTTTTGAAAATTGTTTAGAAAAATATAACTCGGTAATGATTCTAGTATGAATGTATACCAAGTGGTGATTTTCTGAAGGTATTTTGAAAGGTGTGAGGTGTGAAAAAATGTTTTAGGTTGTGAGCCAGCAATTAAGAGTTATACCGACCCAAGGTCTTTATGAGTATTTCCTATCCTTATGAGGGTAAAACTGTCCTTATTATTGAGAAATAAGTAGTTTTATCCTTTGGATGTAAAAGGGTCATCGTAGGGTCATCGATTGGTCATTGAAGGCAACAATTACGAGGATACCTTAGCATTCGAAGGGACTATCATCTTTTAACCGTAGGCAACATCGGAGGGTCATCGAGGGACAAAGTTGTATATTCGAAGGCAACATCCGAGGGACTATAATTTATTTTATGATGATTTAACCGAAGGGTCTTTGCTAAGGGTATCCCCACGTTCGCGGGACATGACCGTAATATCGTAATCGTAAGGCAACAAAGAGAGGTCCAAGATCACTTATTCAAAGGCAAAGTTTTACAATTAATTATATAATTAGGATGAAACTCCACATTAAAATTATTAAAAATAATATATTAAAAAATTAATACATTAGAAATTAATACATTAAAAAATTAATTTAGGGTGAAACTCCACAAGGGTATCCCACAAATAAAGTGGAATACCTAGCCAATAACCTTTTCCTGGGATATGTGAACCTTTACGAAACTCAAAAAAAGAAACATGTCAGAACACCAAATCAGGGTGCAATCGAAGATTACACCGGAGAAATATCACAACAATAAATAGGATAGGATGAATAATGCATGGCTATGATAAAAACATAAAAAAAACAGACTAGAAGAATCAGGTACTGTCTCGTTCGCCTCTGCCTCGCCTAGCGAAGGCCACGGATTTTGAATTTGAAAACAGCCCCATGTTAGGAACTTTGAATTTTATGGCATTTTATCACAGGAATAACATGGTCAAACATTCAGGGTATTCAGGCATATTTAAATTCCCATACGAAAGCAAATTATATATCAACATTTAATCATGATGCATTATATATGTAGATATGGCCAATTGAAAGTATAAACAATAGAGATACGCAAACCTGTTTGCCAATTCAAGGTTGAAGGGATTGACCACTTGTAGTATCGGAATAAGTTAGGCAGCGGGAATTGGACGGCGATGGCTTCGGTGCAGATGGGCTGCCTTCAGGGTTTCTTTACTCTGAATTCTCCGGGTAGGCAGGGTTCCTATGCCAAAGTTTCTATCCGTCCTTCTCTGTTCTCTCTCTTTCTTTTTCCTCAAGGTTTTGTTCCAAGGAAACCTCAGAGTGTTTTGCTTCTCTTCCTTCTTTCTCCAGTGAATCTCCCAGTGTAAACTCCAAGTCTCACTCCCCCACTGAAACTTCAATATTTATAGACTAATTTCGTGGGTAATGGGCTTGGAATGAGGGAGACCCAAGTCCAAAATAATTTGTTATATTTTATTTATATATTTATTTTAATCATTTAATTAATTAATTAATTAATTAATTAATTTTTTTTTTTCTTTTTTTTTTCGTTTTTTTTCTTTTTTTTTTCGTTTTTTTTTTTTTTTTTTTTTTTTTTTTTTTAGGAAAAATGATGGGTAATTTTTGGGGTATGACACCGGACAACCAACCATTCTCTCAGCAAACGGCCCCTGCAGGGTCCCCATAAAGAGATCTGACATCTCACGATCAACAAGCGGAGGTTGCACCCTTGCAGCCAATTCTCTCCACCGCTGAGCATACTCCTTAAATCCTTCATTGTTTTTCTGAGACATACCCTGCAGCTGGGTACGACTCGGAGCCATGTCAGCGTTAAACTGATACTGCTTGAAGAACGCATCCCCAAGATCCTGCCAGTTCTTAATGTCAGAAGATTTGAGTTTGGTATACCATTCCAAGGAACCTCCGGACAGGCTGTCCTGGAAAAAGTACATCCACAATTTCTGATCCATGGTATATGCGGATATCTTGCGGACGAAGGCTTGAAGATGAGTTTCCGAGCAAGAACTCCCATTATATCGGTCGAATATGGGCGCCTTGAACTTCTGTGGGATCACAATCCCCTCAACCAACCCCATATTGGACATGTTCACCACCCCAGGGGTGGTATAGCTCTCAAGCACCTTAATCTTTTCAGCCAGCAGCTGAATTTCCTTGTTCTGCGGCGGAGCACTGTAAGGAACAAACGGTTCATTCTGCATTGAGAACTGGTCAGCCTCCCTGTCTTCCTCCTGGTCTTCATCAAACCCATAGAAAGGAGGCACAAAATTGTCTTTCAAATTCTGACTCGGCCCAGGTTGACCAGCAGCACCACCGAAACCACCAGCATTATTCACAAGACCAACAGTCGTCCTCTTTCCACCATCTCGAGACCCCTGCCCCTGGTTGGAGACTCCATCCAGGTTAACCCCGCTGTTTGCCGCAGAAGCCCGCTCGAGCTTTTCAACTTTATCTGCCAGAGCCTTCTGACCAACTGCAAAGCCTTGCATTATGTTAATCAGCTCGTTCATTTTGTCTTTCAGCTCGAGAGTATCTGCGCTAGGAAGCTCCATGAGTCTGGGAGTATTGCGTCTGGTATAATATCTGTGAGGGCGTGTTGAGTGCAAAGGTACCGTTCTTCGAGCACGAGCAATGATTCCTGAAACAATCAAGCACGTTAGCAGCAGATACCTGCAAAATAAAACACAGGTTATTATGATCAATGCATGAATGCAGTGTCTATCCATATGAAGGACACTTTGTCTCTCGATCCTGGCGTCATCGAGACAAACAATAATCCGGCATCAATATTCTGATATACAGCATTTGATTTCGTGCAGATCGGAGATATGTGATTTAGCATGATACCCCCAACCATGTGTGTGCTTGTGCGAGTGCATACGGTAAAGCAAATAAAGCTTGAAAACCAATCACTGAAAGAAAAATCACCATCACATAGCCAAAAGTGCACAACAAGTGCCATAGTCATACATCAAATCAGCTAAAATTCAAATACAATCCTCCAGAATCAGGAAAGAAATACAAGCAAGTAGATTCCGTCAACAAGCCTGACGGTAATCCAATACAAATGAAAGATCTAACTGGATGAGGGTCCCACAGATGGCCCTATCTCATCTTCCATCCTCGCGAACTCTGCGGCGAACCTGAGCTCGGTGTTCTCCTGCTGCAATCTCCCGACTTCCTTCTGATGAATCTTCATCTGTCTGAAGTAGTGGTCTCTCTCAGCCCTATAATGATCCCTCTCCATGATGATCTTCAGCTTCTCTGATTCCTTGACCTGCAGCTTTGCCTCCCATTCAGCAATGAGGATTCGGACTCGGTCATCCCTCTGATCTTTCACCAAGATTTGCCTTCTCTTCTCATCTTCAATGACTTTTGAAGCTCTAGCCAATCTCTCTTTGGTGATGTCATGCTCCTTCGCTGAAGATGCCAAGGCCTGGCTAATCTTCCCATAGTAGGCAGTATCCATCTCAAAGCGCTTTGCTTCCAAGGCATGTCGCTTATCTTGATCTTCCATCTTCACTTTGATCTCCTGGTTAACTGTCTGAAACCGAGCAACACTCCTCTCCAATTCAGCTTTCTCTGCAAGTAACCGATCTCTGGCCCTCTTCATCTCGAGGAATTCTTCCATACTGACAGAAGAACTTGGTCCCTCAATCCTAGGACACACAGGATCACCCCCAGGAAATGGTAAATGTGTAACCTCAATCCTCTTCCGCAACCAGTCATCAAATAGAGGAAAATACCGGCAGTTGACTTTGCCAAACGGAACTTTACCCTTCCTCTGAATGTTGCGCCATGCCCCAGACACTTGTATCAGCTTGGCCTGATTGCCCTCGGCTGAGAAGTAAAAGGACTCCTGAATCTCTCGCTCGAGAGGAGGAACCTCCATAGCGAACCCCATCTGTCTCCTAAGAAGCGTCGGGTTGTAATTAACGCAACCCTGAACTCCTATAAGAGGTACATTGGGAAAAGCCCCACAACTGTATATAAAATCCCGTCCAGCCAAACCATTATGAGTCCAAGCTATGTCATCAGCCCTCAACCCCATCAACCTGAAGGACCACTTGACCGAAGGATCAAGATGAGCAAAAGCACCTCTGGAAGGCAAATACCCCATAAACCACTTGAAGAGCAACTGAGCACAGCACCTGATCAACCCCCCACGCAGCTTCTCGTTCCGATTATGAACAGAGTAGTAAACATCTCCGATCAAAGTAGGAATAGGGTTTCTCTGCATGAATAACCTGATAGCATTATGGTCCACAAAGTTCTTCTGGTTAGGGAACAAGATAACTCCATAGATGCTCACATCAATCAAAGCACAGACCGTCTTCCAGTCACCCACAGCAGCATGTTCTTTGGTTTTAGCTTCCAAGAAACTCAGATGAAATCCCGGTAATTTTCCTTTCTCTTTCAAACCTTCCTTGACCCTTTCCGGACTCAAATAAAGAGCACGGGAAATCCCAAGGACGTCAGGCTCTCCCCTAATAGCGCAGAAAGGAATCTGATCTCGAATCGGGATACCCAGGATGCTAGCATAGTCCTCCATCAGAGGTCCCAACAGATAGTCTGGAAACACAAAGCATCTCAGCCCCGGGTCATAGAACTGGAGAAGGGTATGAATGGCGCTTCTGTCACTGTCACTGAGTCCGAAAACCATCTTCAGAATACTACCGTATGCCTCTCTGAACATCCCCACATGGTCGGGTGTGATCAATGCTATCATACCCCTTAACTCGTCAATCTCAGGGTTGAAGAAACTGTAAGCAACATCACGCTTCAAACCGGGTCTCATATCTGAGCAGAAAGTCTCTCAACCAGGATATCAATCAAAAATGTCCCTGCATATGGGTAAACATGTGTTAGATGTAATATGCAAGATGTAATGATGCTGATGAATGAATGCAATGCGTTGCCATCCTCCACGCCATCTGATCCTCTGCACTGAATTCTGCTTTCTGAACTGATCATAACCATCTGAGGGAAGCACAATCACCAATCCGACCCAAGGGTTCCGAAATAAACGGAAGAAAGATACATCATCATCATCATCATCATCAGAAGTCCACTGAACCGACACCCATAACCATCTGGATCGGCCCGGGGAATCCTGAAATAAACGGATCCCCACTGATAACATCGGCCCAGGGAATCCTGAAATAAACGGATCCCCACTGATAAATGACTCGGACAGCACTCCGGCGTCTCTGAAATAAACGGCCATAAATCCGACTTATAAATAGGACTCTGATCCACAGAACAAAAAGTCACCATCTGATCATGCATCTGAAAGAATCACCCTCCCCTCACAGGTAAATTCTAAACAGGTCATCCTAAGGCGGACAATAGTCTCGACAATCGGGCAGAGATACTCAATGGGTTTGCCCTTTCGGGTGTGCCATTGCAGCTCTCCTGAGATCGTCTAAACCAAAGATCCGGGAAATGATCGGTCACCAGAGTCAATAATTCAGATGAAGTAACTATGCCAAAGTGGGGTACCCCACAGAGGAAAGCACTATCAACTGAACCTCGTCCGGCTTGTGGTATGTCACGTTACAACAATATGCTGATTCAGCAAATGAGGAACATGAGACCACACTAGTCCTAGGTGTATACTCGGGCCTGGGTTTTAGCCCCACTCAGAACACCCACCCCAAACAGAGGAACCACCTGCACGGAGGACGGCAACATGATAGTATGATGCATGCAAATATTTATGCAAATATATACACTGGTTAGAATAATAAGTACAATAAATCAAGCAAAACAAGCAACCTAAACTATCCTAAAACGCTAGGAGAGACTCGCTTAGGGAAGATGGACCAGCACAGGTCTACATCCGCTAGATCCCCAGCAGAGTCGCCAGCTGTCGCATCCTGCGAAAAAACAACCGGAGGGACTCAAACAAAAACACAACACAGAGCCGCCACTGCGCGTTATTTATCCCAAGATAGGGAAAGGAAACGCTCAGAGAAACCTGGACAAAGCATGGTCTCGCGACCAAAGAGAAAGGGTAAGGGAGTCGGTTACGCAAGGGGAAGGTATTAGCACCCCTCACGTCCGTCGTACTCGACGGGATCCACGTTCTAAGAAAAGAAAAGGTTGCTAAACATCACACACACACACACACAGAGGAACGCAGGTGGGGTTAAGAGAAGGGAGCTCGATAGGACGTCGCATCCTATGCCTACATATCTTGTCTGGAACAAGAATCAGAGCCACTGTAGTTCGGCTTACGCACGCCAAACAACACAAAACACACCAACAGATGGCAAACATGGAGCCCGACAACCACTCGATGGAATTACGTCAGCATCCGAACCAAAACACACTTAAAAGGGCAAACGTGGAGCCCGACAGCCAATCACTGGACTTACGTCAGCATCCGAACCAAAACACAATCAGACAACAAGTAAACACACGCAAAAAGAAAAAAAGTGCCCGGAGAGGTCTCGCACGACCTCCTGCCTACATACCTCGTCTGGAACAAGGATCAGGGCGATGTAGTTCCCCCTCAAGGGAAAGAAAATCTAGCCAGAAACCGAGGGAAGACACACTACCAGGGAGCTGGACTCGAGCCTAGTGTTGTCATGCATCGTTACCCTACGTTCAGGTTTCTACCTACTTGCACAACCGCAAGCTAATCCTATCCAGGAAGAAAGCAAGCATACAAGCATACAGGCATCAATCAAAATAAAACAAGCATTTCAAGCAAACATGTCAAACAAATATTCACAAAGCACACACTATAACCAATCAAGTGGGCTCACACAATGGGTTTAACTGCCGAAGCAATTCATTTGTACATGGGTATTATTTGCTCTTAACCTTGCCATTACGAGGCTAAGGTGAAGCAGATGAAAAGGTGAAGTGAGGATGAGACCTCACAGCTCTTATCCCTAACCAGGGAGAGCTTTAGACAAAGGAGCGTGGGTCCAGAATGGAGGGGCCCTTCTACGCTCAAAGACTCTGACTCGATTGTGCAACAACACAAGATCTTGGGTTTGTGTCCCAATGCATCAACACACAGCCGTGTGAGCAGAGGGACGACTCACAGAATAGTGGGGGATAGATTGCATATCCCTAGCTTCCACCAATTGCCTCATAGAGGTCTTTCACCTGCTTGGCACAAATGTAAACAACCACAATCATTGCCTCTTAAGGAGGACTTCAGACAGTTTGCCCGGCCAAATAACAGACCGGGTCTCCAGACTACATGAAGAATAGAAGTCCTACCTCAAGTGGTTTAAAAACCAAGCAGCAGCAAGCAAGTTCTTAAAGAACTGTAAGCAACTAAAAGTACCTGAAAACAATCAAGTATTATCAGTACTCAGACAGACAACAATAAACAGCAAATGTCAATCAGTCAGACTATACAAATTAATGCACACAAAGGCAAGCTATAAGCCCAAGCTCAAGCTTCACAACCTACAAAACAAATTCATGTTAGTTCTCAACATCAAACAATGTCAATTTAATCCACTTGGTTCAATCTCCTTAAGCATTGTGCTTTTCATCCTGAAAAATCAAGCAAATGTGAGAAACTAGACCACTAGGCCAAGCCTAGGGTCCAAAAGTGACAAAAATGTCTAAACAGCAAGGGATTCTCAACCAAACTCAAATTAACACAAATAGAAAGCAAATGCAATTGATCCCACACTCGTATCATTTACCAATCTCATTTCATGCCCAAAACAAGTCAAACTATGTCAAATGCAACATCAAATGTCCAAACAGAACTATTGCACTCAAAAGCATATCAAACCAATTCCAAAAATCCTCAAATAATTT
This sequence comes from Lathyrus oleraceus, assembly GCF_024323335.1. Classification (NCBI taxonomy): domain Eukaryota; kingdom Viridiplantae; phylum Streptophyta; class Magnoliopsida; order Fabales; family Fabaceae; genus Lathyrus; species Lathyrus oleraceus. The sequence continues at coordinate 351,385,729 of NC_066581.1, forward strand.
ACACCTAAACAGGACATATTCAAGGTATGGCATGTCAATTTTCAGCTCAATTGGACAAAAGAAACTATGTCAATGAAAATCAAGAAAAACAGACACAATTATTCAAGCCAAATCATAGCATCAACACATATATTCACTTCAAAAATTCATAAATCAATGGAATCAACTAAGAAATGAATAGGACCAAAACAGGGATGTCCTACAATGTGTCTACAACCAGCATACCAAATTTCATCTTCATCTAAAACCATATGAGCATTTCACATTAAATTTACAAACATGTGTCACATGAGCTTGCATATTTAACCAACAGAGATGAAAAATATCAATCAAATTGAAAATGCCACATAAAAATCCAGAAAAATTCACATAGCATCTCAACATATCAATGATCATACATGCAAAATTTCAATCCTTTCTGACAAGCATAGGCTAGGCAAATAATTTCATGAAGTTGCCCTAGTTAGGTGTGACACAAATTGTCACACCTAAGTTCAAAAAATCACATCTCACTCCACAGGTATCCAAAATTCACAAACTTTATATGTAAATCACCATTAACATGTCTACAATCACCACAAAAAATTTCAAACATTTCTTTTAAGGCATGAGAATTTCACAATGGAAATGGCAAAATGTGTCAAAATTACACACAAGTCAAACTTCTATGGTCCAAGTCAACAATTCCCCATGCTCAACTTGCAAAATCATGTCCATAAAATTTTAGAGACAAAATGGAAACTATAGAAAAAATCCTCATATTTTTCTGATTAATAAAATATTTTTTATGATTTTTTAAATGTTCATGTGATTTTTTAATAATTATTGAATGTTTTAATTAATTAATTTGGACCGAGTGGCAAGCTTGTAATTATCAAGAACATGGCCAAAACGACGTCGTAGCAATGGAATGTTGTGATTGGCTAGATTTCGCGCTAAACACAAATTTGAAATTGGAAAGGCAATAAAATGGATCGAACAGTGAAAGACCAGAAACTTCATCGTCTTCCTCGCGCTTCAACACCTCAAAAACGGTTTCGACTCAAACTTCCACCAAAATCAACAAATGAATATGCGTTGGAACGGTCTCATCCTCAGGATCTCAAATATGTCTTTAATCTTGTCTAATTGTTCATATATTTTACGAATCGAAGGAATTAGGTTTTGGTGTCAAAGTTTCTAATCAACATAACTTTCTCTTCGTTCATCCAAATCCAAAACTAATTATATCATTGAACTCTACATGAAACGTTCTACAAAACGCACATAAGCATTCATAAAATCATGACATTCGAAAATTCGAGCACCTGAAGATGGCAGTGTTGAAATTGATGTTCTTCGCGCAATTTTCCTCCAAACAGTTGAAGAATGATGATGTGTGAGGCGTCTGGAATGCTCAGGTTCAGTTGGATTAGCTTCTAATGGAAGAATTCTTCAAAAGCCATGGATGCACCTTGTTTGGACAGTCGTGATTTGGAGCTCCTTTCAATCCAATTTTCCAAAACAGTACAAGAAGATGATGAGTGGAGGTTGCAGCAAGAAGAATTTCACAAATTGATCAAGAATTGAGAGAGTTTTGATCAATTGAAGTTCTATGAGGTTTTTGAGAATTTGGAGAATTTGGAGAATTTGTTTGTGATTTTGGGGAATTGTGAAATTCTGTTAGAGTTTGTTATGATTAAGCTTAAGTACCTCAACTTAATCAAGCTCCTTAATCACCTTAATTAACATAATGCAATGTGTTTAGCAAAATGTCATTTTCCAAACTAAGGGCAAAATGGTAATTGCATATGCCAGCCAATGCCAGCTCATTGACAGCTCACCCATGCCCTAAACATCTGTCATGAGCTGTTGCCACTTGTTTCATGTTGATTGGATACATATTTTGGAAATTCACTATGGCATGGCTAATTGTCCAATTTTCAAGTTCATTCAACAAGTGAATTCTCAAACCACAAGGCCTTGGCATGTTATGAGCATTCCAACAATTTCCAAATGGCATTTGTGAAGTGTTGCAAAAATCCCCACTCAAAAATTCCCATTATTTCTCAAGTTGGACAATTTTGCCCCTGGTTTCTTAACTGTGCACTTGAAATTTGACTTTTTGCATTGACCATTTTTGATAAACTCCAATTATGCACCATGAAAGTACATGTCAAATGGAGTTTGTGCATAAAAAGATCACTCAATTTGGATGCTCCATGTGGAAGTTATGCCCCTCTGATTATGGGTCATTTTTGAAATTGACTGGACCATAACTTGCCAACCATACATGAGAATTTCAAGTTCTTGGACTTTTTGGAAAGGTGAGAACAAGATCTACAACTTTCATGTTGAACAAATTTTCATTTGAAGCTTCCTTGGACATGTAATTTTGAGGTCAAAAACTTTCCATTTTGGGAAACTTCCATTACAAGTCACTTTCTATTTTTGGCAGTTTTTGTCCTGACTTGATTTTCTTCATTCTTAAGCTTTGAAATGTCAAATAACACTTGTTCCAACATGAATGAAGTGTATCCAACTCATCTCCGCCTCCAAATCCATTAAATCATGTACAGTTGACCACAGTTGACTTTTCAGCTGATAGATGAATTTGGCAATGCATTGATCAAATTGAGCTCCAATCTTCTGATGAAATGGCCCAAGGATGAAACCCTAGCCTCAATTATCTCTATACAACCATGGGATGATCCCCATATCCATCATAGACCCCATCTCCTGATTATGCCCTGATTGGCCCAATGCAACTGATTAGGGTTGACCAGTGGTCAAAACCCTAATCTCAAGGAATCAGCTTCAACACTTGATTCTATCAAACCATGATGATGATGATGTATCATTGTAAACAAGATGAAGACCAATATCCTTTGAGAATCATGAAACCCTAATTTGGACCTCCACATCCTCAGATGATCAATGACCAGTCCAATAAAACCCTAGCTTGCACCTTGACTTCCTCATCTTCTGACCAAGACTTGGGAGTATGGCTTGCACAATGTAACCACATGATATGCAATATGCAATGCCTAATGACCTAAAATGATATGTAATATGTTAATGCTAGTCCCAAGAGAGGAGGGCAAATTTTGAGGTGTTACATTTACCAACTCTTAACCTAGGTTTTCATCCAATCTTGTTTATTAGCTAGAGATAGTAATGAATGATTTTGTTCACCATAAGGTTGAACCAAAAAGTTGTCATTTTGATAGATTGTGTTAGAGATAAACAATGGATCAAAATGGGAAAACTCACAATGTGTGTTAGAGATAAACACATTGGGAGGACTTTGTGAAATAGTTTATCATCTAGAGGAGTTTATAAGTTTTGTTGATCGAACATATACATGAAAAGTGATCGTCGAACCCTAACTTTGGCAATATTTCTCAAATATTAAAACCAAAACTTTTACCGCATTTTATTACACTTTTATGCAAGATACCGTGCCAAATACCAAAACCCCATTGTTACCTTAAGCTAAGAATTAAAACAACTGTCGAAAGGCGGTGATATCTCACAATCCCTGTGGAGACGATAACAAAAACCCGACACTTAAAATTACATTCAACAAAATGGCGCCGTTGCCGGGGATTGTGAATTGATATTGCGAGCATCGCAATGGTTGCTTAATTTTTAGCTTTCGAATTTTTGACTTGTGCTTGTAATTTGTTTGGTTTAGTGTGCAGCTTACGTTTTATGCGAGGACAGATCCCTGTGGACGAACTTCTTTTTGATCCCGAGATCGAGATAACCGCAAGGAGGCTTAATAGCAAAACGAGACGAAGGAGGCAACAGGCTAGACAGCGACAAGAACAAGGAGAAAGTTCTTCTACCACACATCCACCACCGTTCATACCAATCATGGAACCACCACCACCGCCCATTTCCACTCCATGTGTAAACAGTCCAAGGAACACTGCTCAGTTTGCCAACCACACGGGAAGGCAAGCCGAGATGAGAACGGGAACTCTTAATTTATTATATGGAAGTCCATTCACCGGAATGGACCATGAAGATCCCTTTGCTTTTCTCATAAAATTTTATGAGATAGCATTGGCGGCCGGAGTGGATCAGGCTCAGGAGCTACCGTTGTTCAGAAGATTATTTCCCCATGCTTTTCTCGGCAAAGCAAAAGATTGGTACTTAGATCAAACACCAGCCGTCATGACAGACTGGAACGTGTTGGAAGAGAAGTTCATCGAAAGATTCTTCTCCCATAACCGGTTCATGGAATCCAAGACGGCCATCTCAGTGTTTTCACAAGGAATCAATGAATCATTAAATGAGGCGTGGGAAAGATTCAAATCCATGCTTCGGAAGTGTAAAGGGCATGGATTTGATGAAATGACTCAAATCCATATTTTCAAAAATGGACTTCAACCAAATTGCAAGACGTTGTTGGATACTACCTCGGGTGACTCTTTATTGTCTAAAAGCGCCGAAGAAGCTACAAATATCATAAATCGAATGGCTCTAAATGATCTTCAGAGTCAAAGTAGAGGCAACTCTTTGAAGAAGCCGGGAGTGCTTGAACTTGGGACGAACGATGCCATCCTTGCCCAAAACAAACTCATCTCACAACAAGTGGAACTCTTAACGCAACAAATAAAAGAGTTGAGAGAACCTTCTAAAGCTAAACAAATAGCTTGTTGTGAGTTGTGCAAAGGTGAGCATGACACCAGATTCTGTCCACCTCCCGGGTTCGAAGAAGTAAACTACATGGCAAACCAACGGGACTACCAACCGAGACAACAACAACAACAACCTTATCAACCAGACCCTCAAAATCAACAACAACATTTCCAAGGGAATCAAGGGTTCCAACCTAGGAGTAACTATTACCATAACCAAGGTTATGGAGGTGGTTCTTCTAGCCGTCAAAACCCTCCCCAAAATCCTTATCAACCTCAACAACCGCCGGTTGTAACTTCTAAGTTGGAAGAGACATTGACACAATTCATGTAAATGTCAATGGCTAATCAAAAGAGCAACGACGCGGCTATAAAAAATCTCGAGACTCAAGTTGGGCAACTTGCTAAGCAACTCGCGGAACAACAAACCGGTCCTTCCTTTTCGGCAAACACGCAAACAAATCCTAAGGAACATTGTAAAGCGATCACGACGAGAAGTGGGAGGGAGTTGATAAGTGAGAATAAAAAAAGAGATGAGAGAGAACAAAGAGAGGAAAAGGAAGAAAATGAGGAGGAAATATTGGAGGAAAATATTGATGGTGAAGTGGGGGAGTGGAGTGAGGAGGAAGAAGTTGAAAAGAACGAAAAGAATGGTGAAGTTGAAAAGAAAGAAAGTGTGGAAATTGAGAAAAATACAAGTGGTGAAAGAATGGGGGAGGAAGTGAAAAAGAAAAGAGCGAGAAGTTCTAGAGTTGCTAAGGGAAAGGAGGTAGTGAGCGCTACTCCAATCCAAAATCTTCCTTATCCTCATGCTCCGTCCAAAAGGGAGAATGAACGACATTATGCCTGGTTCATGGATATTTTTAAACAACTACAAATCAACATTCCGTTTGCCGAAGCCTTAGAGCAAATGCCCAAGTATGCCAAATTCATGAAGGACATACTTACAAAAAAGCGGAGGTATACGGAACCGGAGACCATTGTCCTTGATGCAAGTTGTAGTGCAATTATTCAAAGGACGCTTCCGAAAAAAGAGGTTGATCCGGGAAGAGTTACTTTGCCGGTTAAAATTGGTGATATCTATGTCGGGAAAGGACTAATTGACTTGGGGTCAAGCATTAATCTTATACCTTTGTCTATTATAAAGAGGCTTGGCAACATTGAAATTAAGTCCATCTGAATGACGTTGCAATTGACAGATAAGTCGACTACCCATCCTCATGGCGTAGCCCAAGATGTTTTGGTTAAAGTCGACAAATTCTTTTTCCCGGTCGATTTTATTGTTATTGATATGGAAGAAGATGATGATGCTCCGCTCATCCTGGGCCGACCGTTCATGAAAACCGCGCGAATGATGATAGACGTTGATGACGGTTTGATGAAGGTGAGAGTCCAAAATGAGGAAGTTACATTCGATCTATTCGAAGCAATGAAGCATTCAAAAGATAGAAATGATAGCTTTCGCATCGATGTGATCGAAGAGGCAATTTTGGAGGTTTCTAAGCATATTCATGAGATATCTCCTATGGAGTTAGCTCTTGACGACTCATTTGAAGTTTTCACAGCTGAAGAAGAGCAAGCTCTTGATGAATGCTTAAGGGAACTTGATGGTTTAAACGAACTACAACCGTGGGAAGTTGAGAAGGAAGACTTGAAGAAGGAGGTTAATGACGAAAAAGCGCCTATTGAATTGAAAATATTACCTTCTACTTTGAAGTATGTATTCCTAGATGAGACCGAAGCAAAGTCGGTCATCATAAGCAACCTTTTGTCAAATGATGAAGAAGCCCGTTTGATCAATGTGCTGAAAAAAAATCAAGAAGCCATGGGTTGGACTCTTTCCGATCTAAAAGGAATTAGTCCTTCCTATTGCATGCACAAGATCTTGATGGAAGAGGATTTTAAGCCGGTAGCTCAACCATAACGCCGCTTAAATCCTACTATGAAGGAGGTTGTTAGAAAAGAAGTTGTAAAGTTGTTGGATGCGGGAATGATTTACCCGATTTCGGATAGTCCATGGGTTAGTCCTGTGCATGTGGTTCCGAAGAAAGGTGGAATTACCGTGATCCGCAATGACAAGGATGAGTTGATCCCTACTAAAGTTGCAACGGGGTGGCGAATGTGTATTGATTATAGGCGGTTGAATACCGCAACTCGAAAAGATAATTTTCCACTCTCGTTCATGGATCAAATGCTCGAAAGACTCTCGGGGCAACAATACTATTGTTTCTTGGATGGCTATTCCGGGTATAACCAAATTGCGGTTGACCCGGCCGATCATGAAAAGACGGCTTTCACATGTCCGTTTGGAGTTTTTGCATACCGAAAAATGCCCTTTGGGTTGTGCAATGCACCGGCGACTTTCCAACGATGTGTGCAAGCCATTTTTGCCGACCTTATTGAGAAAACAATGGATGTCTTCATGGATGACTTCTCGGTATTTGGTGGTTCTTTTAGTCTATGCTTGGCAAACTTGAAAACGGTGCTTGAAAGATGTGTGAAGACCAATCTTGTGCTTAATTGGGAGAAGTGTCACTTCATGGTGACCGAGGGGATAGTGCTTGGCCATAAAGTCTCTTCAAGAGGGCTTGAAGTTGATCGAGCTAAGGTTGAAGTGATTGAAAAGTTACCTCCTCCGGTGAATGTGAAGGGAATCCGAAGCTTTTTGGGGCACGTCGGGTTCTATTGGCGCTTTATCAAAGACTTCTCAAAGGTGGCTAAGCCTTTGAGTAATTTGCTAGCTAAGGACCAGGTATTTCTCTTAACCGATGAATGTTTGCAAGATTTTGAAACTTTGAAAGAAAAATTGGTTACCGCTCCAATTATAGTCGCTCCAAATTGGAATTTAAATTTTGAGTTAATATGTGATGCAAGCGACTATGCAATCGGAGCGGTATTAGGCCAAAGAAAAGAAAAAAAAATTCATGCGATACATTACGCAAGTAAAGTTCTTAATGAGGCTCAAATTAACTATGCCACCACTGAAAAAGAATTACTTGCGATAGTGTATGCGCTTGAAAAGTTTAGGTCTTATCTTATAGGGTCTAAAGTCGTAGTGTATACCGATCACGCGGCGATTAAATATTTGCTCACCAAACCGGATTCGAAGCAAAGGCTCATCCGTTGGATCCTCTTGTTGCAAGAATTTGATGTTGAAATCAAAGACAAGAAAGGATCGGAAAATTTGGTGGCGGATCATTTATCCCGCTTAGTTAATGTGGAGGTTACCGCGTCAGAGAAGGAAATCCGGGAAGAATTTCCTGATGAAAAACTGTTCAAAGTTCAAGTTAGGCCGTGGTTTGCAGACTTTGCGAACCACATGGCTAGTGGTTTTGTGCCTCCCGACCTAACTTCGAACCAAAAAAGGAAGTTTCTTTCGGATGCCAAGTTTTACGTATGGGATGACCCGTACTTGTTTAAGTTGGGTAGTGATAACCTTTTAAGGAGATGCGTTACTGGCGATGAAGCGCAGAGCATCCTTTGGCATTGTCACAACTCGCCTTACGGCGGACACTATAATGGGGTGAGAACGGCCACTAAAATCCTTCAGTCAGGATTTTATTAGCCCACTATTTTCAAAGACGCACATACCCATGCGCAAAATTGTGATAGTTGCCAGAGAAGCGGTGGGATTGGTAAGAGAGACGAGATGCCTCTCCAAAACATCCAAGAGGTCGAAGTATTTGATTGTTGGGGCATCGATTTTGTAGGACCATTCCCACCCTCTTATGGTAACGAGTATATGCTTGTCGCAGTTGATTACGTTTCTAAGTGGGTTGAGGCGATTGCCTCAGCTCGGGCGGATGCGAAAAAGGTAATATTTTTTTTGAAGAAAAACATATTTTCCCGTTTCGGAACCCCCCGAGTGTTGATAAGTGACGGAGGGTCACACTTTTGTAATGCACCGTTGGAAAGCATTTTAAAACATTACGGTGTATCACACAGAGTGGCAACTCCGTATCACCCACAGGCTAATGGGCAAGTCGAGGTCTCTAATCGTGAGATTAAGAGAATCCTCGAAAAAACTGTGTCAAATTCGAAAAAAGAGTGGTCACAAAAATTGGATGAAGCGTTATGGGCATATCGTACCGCCTTTAAAGCTCCAATTGGCCTAACTCCTTTTCAATTGGTGTTTGGTAAAACTTGCCATTTGCCGGTCGAATTGGAGCACAAAGCCTTGTGGGCTCTGAAATTTTTAAATTTTGAAAATGATTTGGCCGGTGAGAAAAGGAAGGTGCAACTGCTTGAGTTGGAAGAAATGTGCAATGTCGCATATCACTCAAGTTGGTTGTACAAAGAAAAGGTAAAAAAATATCATGACAAAAAGCTTCGAAAGAAAGAATTCGTGCCCGGACAGTTGGTCATACTGTTCAATTCCAGGTTGAAGTTATTCCCCGGAAAGTTGAAATTAAAATGGTCCGGGCCATTTCGGGTAAAAGAAGTTAAGGAGTACGGAGCTATTGTCATTGAGGACATGGAAAAGAAGGACAGTTGGACCGTTAATGGCCAACGTTTGAAGGTTTATCTTGGCGGTCATGTGGATCGCGAGAGCTGTGTTATTCCTTTGGATGCTCCTCTGTGAGCATCGCACCGTCGAGCTTATCCGACGTTAAACAAGTGCTTGTTGGGAGGCACCCCAACATTGTAAGTATTTACAGTTTTTCTGTTGTGTCGTATTGGGATTCCAATTGTTAATACTTGCTGAATGTACCAGGAATACTATTTTTGAAAAAGCAAATGCTGTCATGCTCGCTAGATGCTCGCTAGGCGAAGCAGTAGCGAGCAGATTCGCTAGCTGCTCGCTAGGCGAAGTAGAGGCGAGCGCTGCGTGGCAGCACTTATTTGATTATCAGCAGGCCACTTAATTTGGGCCCAAACACAATTTTCCTTTTTACAATTCTGCTGAAGCACTCTCACGAACACTCACAAGCACTCTCTCACATCTCATCTCTCTCACAAACACTCAAACCCTAAACTGAATCATTACAAACCTCACTGCATTTCAAATTCAATCAATCTATTTTACTAAGGTTTGCCCTAATTCCATTTCTTTATGTTTGAACTTGGTAAATTTCTGATTTGCATGTCCTTTAGGGTGAATTTGGGGGAATGGGTACTTTAGGTTTTGCATGTGGGAAACTTTAGGTTTTGCATGTGGGTTTCGAATTACATGTATCCTAGAACGATTCTTTTCTTGATAGATCATTTTGTTCTGAAATAGATACCATGAGAACTTGGGTTTTGCCAAAATTTCACTGTAAACATTGCAGAACCCAAAAACCCATAAAGTTCGCTAGCAACTCGCTAGGCGAACCAGTGGCGAGCATTCGCTGCCACTTCGCTAGGCGAAGCAGCAGCGAGCATGACAGTAGTTGGAATTCTGGTTTTGCTTTCTAATCTGTTTTGTGTTTGTGTTGCCTCCTCTCTATGTTTTACAGATGGAATCCAGATCCGGAGCTTCGAAAAAGAGAAAGGGCGGGAACACTTCCCGTCCCGTACCAATACAATTCGACACCGACAAGTTTGTCGGGCCAAAGCAAGCCGCAAGATATATTGCTTTGGAAAAACGAAAGATTTTACCGGAAAAGAGATTCTTAATCAACCCTGGAGGCACGAACCGAACATTCGCCGGGTTGATCAACAGCAAAAAGTGGGATCGGTTAATATCCCCCCTGAAGCATTACGATATCGCAACAATGTGTGAGTTCTATGCGAACGCACTGCCGGATGATGATGAGCCATTCACATGGACATCTAGAGTGTCCGGCCGTCCTGTTGCGTTCGATCGGGATGCAATTAACCGTGTCCTGGGTGAACCGCTCCAACTGGGAGCCGAGGAGAGAGACACCTACCACCAAGAATTAAGGCTTCACCGGGATACTGATGCAATTTCTGCTGCCCTGCTTTTGAGAGGGAAATCAGTTGAGCTGAACCCATCTGGGGTTCCCATGAGATACCATAGGGAGGACATGACTCCCTTGGCTCAACTGATCCTTTTGTTGGTTCTAACAAACATCACACCCAAGTCTCATACTTCTACAGTGTCGATCCTAGTGGCACACTTGGTACACAGCATCCTCACTAACGTCCAGATTGATGTGGCAAGGATTATTGCTTATGAGCTGAAGTCCGTGATTGAAAGCGGGCTAAAGTCGGGGGCACGAGTGAATTGTCCCCTGGCTTTCCCTTGCCTAATCATGAGTTTGTGCATGCAAGCGAGGGTGAGGCTACCCTCTAGGGGTCAAGTAAGGATCCCGTCACCCATTGATGACCGTTACGTGGCCAAGTTTTGCAAACCAAAGAATGTACGAGGTAGTTCAGCTGCTGAGGTTACCGGGGCTTCTGATGGTCCTGGTACTTCTACTCTAGGATCCGATCCTTTCCAGCAGGCTGCCTGCAACTACAACTGGGACTGGATGGCGGCAACTCAGCGTGCCATGCTCGATATGCACGATTCTATGCAGCTGTTACAGCTGCAGGCACGTGACCCCTCCGGTGATCACTCATTGATGACGCGTGAGCAGTTTCTGCAAAACGCTAGCTGGCTTGTGGACAGGTCTGTGTTTGGAGAGGGGGCGGGTGCTGGTGCTTCTTCTGGTGCTGCTGATGGAGATGATGATGATGAGGCTACCGGTTATGAGGCCGGTACTGATGAGGGTTATGAGTCTGTGGAGGGCTAAGTTATTTTATTTTTCATATTATATTTTATTTCTATTGTATTTTCAAACTTGTGTATTTTGATTTTGGCTATGTACTTTTGGGGTGTTTTGTCCCCCATGAACAAATTTAAATTTTGAAGTAATGTTATTATTTATGTTTTAAATTTCTTCTGTTTTAATAAATTTTTGGTTGGCTGAGTGTCAAACCTTCTAGATTGGTTGCTCCTCAAAGAAGTATCCAATGAAGGTGTATCCGAGCTTGGATGACAATGATAAAAATAAACAAGTGAATAATGCTAAGGTACATGGTTACCTCCGGCTAGAATTTTAGAATGCACTAAGAACTTTACTCTTTTTTGTAATTGAGTATTGTCTTTTTGCAACATAATTGAATGAATGTTTCATCTAGGACTTAAAACCACAAATTTTGAGGAAACCTCCATTTTACACTTAAATGCTGGATTCTAATAAGCTTTGTTGATTCATTTGATTCATGCTTTGTCTTTTATTATTGTGAATATGTGGAAGCAATTAGAAATGATCAAGGCACTTGTTTTCTATCGAGCACAACCAGTTCCAAATACAACTTACCTGTGAGCAGAGAGAGTATTCGTTAACCCCTTTGAGCTTAAACAGTTGAATCTTAGCTTGAAATAAAGCGATATTTCAAAAATCTTTTTCTTGAAACCCGGAAAATTTTGATAATTATTCTTTTGCCGTAAAAAGTCAAGAGCATTCACTTAGGGTGAGTAAGAAATAAGTTGGGGAGAACGAAAATGAGAATCGGAGTGCCACAACTCTTGAAAAACCGAGCAAGCATAAAAATATATATATATATATATATATATATATATATATATATATATATATATATATATATATATATATAATATATATATATATATATATATATATATATATATATATATAATATATATATATATATATATATATATATATATATATATATATATATATATATATATATATATATATATATAGAAAAGAGAAACATCTGTTTTGTAAATATGATGTGAAAGAAAAGAAAAAAAATAGAGAAAATAAAAATGAATGCTTGCTTGGAAGAAAAATAGTGAAAAACAAAAATTGAGTTGTGAAATAAGTGTTGTGAAGGTTTCAAATGAGAAATAAATGGAACGAAGTTGAGATGTGTGAATAATGTACAGTGAATGTCTCTTTTGCATCGACAATTTCGTTTTCAATGGCCTTAGAAATGACCCTTGTTTGTTAACCTAACCAAGCTTCAACCGAAAAGCCCTTAGTGATCTTCGTGCTTCCATATTACCATTTATAATTGTTAGACATTGTATGAATTGAATTGATTTCTTCATTGCTTGTTGGAGAGTGAGATTATTCCCGCGGTTGCAAACGCGCAATTTCTTCAATCCTTATTCGAAGAGGAGAGATAGGGTGATTCATTCAAGATAATATTGTTGTAGATAGATACATATTTCGCATTGCTACTAAGTCTTAGTTCTTGTGTATTATTTTATTCTAACCGTTGGAAATTTGTATCTGCTGATTCGCTTGTGTTTGAGCCGTTTTATCCGATTTCGGAGAAACCTTTTTCTTAATGCAAATCCTCTTGTCCTTCAAGAGGCATACTTTGCTTGAGGACAAGAAAGAATCTAGTTGGGGAGAGTTGTTAGATACCCAAAAGTGCTTATTTGAGCTATCAAATATGGGCATCTTTCACTCCGTTTCCTTGCTAAAGTGTTCGAAACAACCTTTGTTTTTGATGAATTGCAATACAATGATAAACGATCTTGGTACCTTTGATTTGTGTGTTATTGTGCAGGAATTAGGCATGAAATAATAGAAAATGAAGCCACAAGAAAGTTGGCAAAGGGACCAAAGAAAAGATGCATTCATCAGCTTGCTCGCTAGGCGAGGGCTGTGGCGAAGGGCTCGCTAGGCGAGCGCCCAGCGAGAACCCAGCGAAAAGCTCCAGTATTTTACAGTGGCAAACATCAACAAACTCGCTAGGCGAGCTGCCAGCGAGGTGTGTAGCGAACACGTCTAGACTTGGTGAAAAGCGCAGCCAGCACTCACTCGCTAGGCGAGCCATTAGCGAGCTCCCAGCGAGCATTCCAGTAGCAAAACCTCTCAAGCTCGCTGGAGCGAAGGTTGAAGCGTGGGCTTCGCCTAGCGAACATGCCAGTCTGGCAAAATTTATTTCTCTGGGCACAGGTGCCTATTTAGGGGCTCGCTAGGCGAGCCATTCTGCTCGCCTAGCGAGCATGACAGCTCAGTAGCAGCTCTATAAGTAGCAAGGGCTACTTTTTGGAGCCATACTTTTGCACCTCCATACTTTTGTACTTTTTAGATATTTTCCAGCATTGCTCTGGGGATCTTTTGTGACCTAGAAATCATTTCTCTTCATCTCTTAACAATCTTTCACAAAAAGAAGGTGGATTCCCATCCAATCTCGATTATTCGACTCAGATGTTGATCAACCTTCTTCCGAAACTTGTTGACTAAGCTACCATGAAAATGAGTAGCAAAGTCCTTCATTTTGTCAAGGTTAGATGTAGATGATCATTAGCTTTGTGTGTAAATGGGATGATCTTCATTTGTAAACTCTTTAATGGTGAATATATGGTGAAAACTTTGTTCTTATTCAAAACTCTTTGTGTTGGTTTATGATCGAGAGATGTTCACCAACTCTTAACCTAGGTTTTCATCCAATCTTGTTTATTAGCTAGAGATAGTAATGAATGATTTTGTTCACCATAAGGTTGAACCAAAAAGTTGTCATTTTGATAGATTGTGTTAGAGATAAACAATGGATCAAAATGGGAAAACTCACAATGTGTGTTAGAAATAAACACATTGGGAGGACTTTGTGAAATAGTTTATCATCTAGAGGAGTTTATAAGTTTTGTTGATCGAACATATACATGCAAAGTGATCGTCGAACCCTAACTTTGGCAATATTTCTCAAATATTAAAACCAAAACTTTTACCGCATTTTATTACACTTTTATGCAAGATACCGTGACAAATACCAAAGCCCCATTGTTACCTTAAGCTAAGAATTAAAACAACTGTCGAAAGGCGGTGATATCTCACAATCCCTGTGGAGGCGATAACAAAAACCCGACACTTAAAATTACATTCAACAGTGACCCCCAACAACTTTAATCGGACTTACATTTTCCTCGTATATATTGATAACTAAGAATGTTATTTATCCATTTGAATACATACACATCTCTCTTTGCAATGGTATAATTAAGATAACTACCAAAACTATAACTACATAATTAAGAAGAATCTCTCTTTTATCACCAACATAATTAAAGTACCATTTTCTTTTACATACTCATAATATATAACTCCATTCGTGCCTTGAAACTATTAATTATATCAAGATTTTAAAAAAAAAAGCAAGAAGAGCTACTTGGATATGAAATTGGACATGGCAATGCCTATGATTGACTGAAGTGGTCTTTTATGTAGAATATATTACGAGGATTTGGTTTCCCTAATAACATCATTGACAATGTTATGAGATGCATCAATATCGTATCTTTCTCTATTCTGATAAATGGCTACCATTTTAACACTTTTTACCCCACTAAGGGCATAAGCCATAGAGATCCCCCCCCCCCACCCCCACACACACATCATTTTTTGCAGCGCTATTATGAGAAAAGCACAAAACATCATTCAATCCTTAACACCTACGGAAAGCATTTAAAAAGAAAATTTTAACATAAACAAATCTCAATTTGTGTTCGGCCACAATGTGCCAAATGACTTGATGTAGTGACTAATCAATATCATTAATATTCTAATCATTACCTACCTTGGGCTCTATACTCTAGTGGAAAAATCTATAAATCATCCCATCCACATTTTAATTGACAGAATTGATAAGAAACACAATTGGTGAAAAAAGATAAGTATTTCCTTTATTGGTAGAGTCACCCTTATAAAACAATGGCTCTAGCTATAAATACTTATGATATGTCCATTTTTTTATTCCTAAACACATTTGTAATCAAATTGGCAACATGGTGTTTAAATTTTGGTGGGGGTCATAACGGTAACAATAACAAAATCCACTAGATTAATTGGAAGAAGTTGTGTCGCCCTAATGAGAGTGGTGAGATCGTATTCACATCTATTATAGATTTCAACAAAGCCATGTTGGCTAAACATAGTTGGATACTTTTACTGAATCCTAGTTCTCTAGTTGGTATGTGCTTGAAAGTTAAGTATTATCCAAATTGTAGTTTCCTTCAAACCAAGGTAGGAAACATATCTTGCTTCATTTAGAGAAGTTTACATCAAGCTAAATGACCAAATGATGTTGTTGGAATACCGGGAATGGAAATTTAATAAGTGTTTGGGATAATGATTAGATACTTACACTTCAACAAAAAATTCATTTTCCCTTAGTTGAAAAATAGCTCTTACCTCAGTTTCACAAGCGAGGTAACGAACGACGTCATGAAAAATGTACACTTTACCTATCGATTTTAAAAAAAACTGACAAGTATTGTATAAATGTCATAGGTTCGATCACCATACCATGAACACATTTTTGGAATTTTAAAATGGCGAAAATACATGTCCCCTCTATTTTGACATTTCACTAATGGGTATTGTTGGTGTAAGCCCTAGAGGCCAATACTTTTGGTACTTGTATCGAATTATTTATTAATAATAAAAGGCTTTTTCTTTATTATGTTTGTTTAATAAAGTCCCTAGAATAGCTAGTCCGTTTAATGTATCAAATGTGACTTAATCGTGAGATCACATTAAACATAAGGACACTATTCTTAAAGTATCCGTAGTCGAGCTTTATTGTGAAGTGGGATAACATTAAAGCATAAAGACTATTATGTATATAGACTGATGATCACATCTCATGGATCATGGATAAGGAGTTATCAAGTCTTAAACATAGATATGAATATTAAGAGTAATATTTATACTGGATTGACCCGCTATGAGAATACTATATAGAATGTTATGCAAAGTGTCATAAGTTATTCTCATGGTGATAATGGTGTATACCACCCTTTGACCTGAAACCACTATGGCCCCTAGATGTAGAGTCGAGTGCCTTGTTGCTGATCAAACATTGTCCGTAACTGGATGACCATAAAGACAGTTGATGGGTACTCCACGAAGCATGCTAAGGGACATGAGTGACCTAGATGGAATTTGTCCATCCTGCGTAACAGGATAAATGTCTATGGGCCCAATATTGAACTGGACAAGGATGACACGGTCTATGTCTTGTGTTCAATATAGACATAAGGGAAAAAGGGTAATTATACACATAAGTATTATCACAGAAGGATTTGTCAGATCACATGACATTTTTGTGTCTTGGGTAGCAGTGATGTGTTGCTAGATACCGCTCACTGTTTATTATGTTAAATGCGTGATTTAATATAATTGTCAATGCCGCGAAAACCTACAGGGTCACACACAAAATGACGGATTGATGAGAGATAGAGTAACTAAGGAACACCGTAAGGTACGATGCACTTAAGTGAATTGTAGAACATCGTAAGGTACGGTGTACTTGAGTAGAATACGAAATATGGTAATGTTCCACGCGCTTAAGTGATTTTGGCATATTATAAGATAAGGGTCATATACACTTAAGTGGGCTTTTTAGCTTATAGCACACACAAGAGGGTCTATAAATAGAACCCTTGTGTAGAAGCATTTGAGTTGCAGTTGCAATTTTGTTTCTCTCTCTCTCTCTCTCTCTCTCTCTCTCTCTCTCTCACACACACACACACACACACACACACTCAAAGCCTTCATTCGTAGCAGCTAGCACTGAGATTGAAGGAATCCATTCATGTGGACTGAGTAGAGGCGTTGTCATCGTTCAACATTCGTGATCGCTCCGTAGATCTGCATCAAAGGTTTCAATCGTCACAAGAGGTAACGATTCTATCACTGATCATGCCCATTCGTAAGGATCACTAAAGGCAAAAAATTTAAATTCCGCTGCATTTTGGATCACTATTCTCCCTCAGTGGCATCAGAGCCACTTACGAAACCATGCATCTGATAGCTGTTTATTTTCTATATTAATATGATTAAAAGACAGAATGAATCAAAGAATAAACGAGTAATTAAATTTGGCATCATGTGTGTACGATTTGGATGATTGATGTTGACTATGCTTCGGAATCCGACATTAGTATGGTGAAGCAGCGATACATCGATCGTCCATAGGTTACACAATTGAGATTGATCAAGTTATATATATGATATAGTAATCCTAATGCAAAATACGGTATATATGATATACTATTTCTGTTTCGTTCATTCAAACAGTTAATGGTTATTTTCCTTTGAGTGATCAATGGTCGTTTGCTTCGGAATCCGACATTAGTATGGTGAAGCAATGACCTGTTGATCAATCATATTGAATCAACAATCGAGGTGTGTTTGACAGTCTGAAATCGATGCATTAGGGTTAGTGACGACACAAGGGTTGTGCTGTCAAAGAGTTGTGAATTGAGGGCTTGTTGGATCACGTCTGTTGACTGGTTCAAAGCGCTGATTTTGGCCGCGTGACGTTCGTCATGGGCCTGTGACGGTCGTAACAAGATGGACGTGACGGTCATAACATGCTTTGTGACGGTTATCACATTCACAAAGTTTGTATTCTCTGTTTTTCTGTTTTGTGACCGGACAACGGACCCCGGCTAACTCTGCCTAGTATGATCGGTCGTCGAAATTTAATTTGGTTTTAATTAATTAAAAGAATTAAAATTAATAATAATAATGTGTTTATTATTATTGTCTTGTGGTGATCGGTTATGGCCTTAGTTTTCCTTTATTTTGTTTTGGGATTTTAAAATACGACCTGCGTGTCGTGCCTCCTTTTTCTCTTAATGTAACTTCTTTTCTCATCTCACTCCCTCGTATGTAAAACGAGTTTCTTTTATGTAATGTAATGTTATGAAGAAAGAGAAGAATTCAATATCAAAGGAGGACAACCTTGAAGATCTTGCTTGGAGAAGATTAGATCGTTAATAGGTTAGCTTAGGTTCTCTCATTGGCTTAGGAGAACAATTGCGCTAGGGGCCATAACTATTTCATTATATATTGATGCATGTGAATGAATGCTGATGCATGTGAGAGACGATTTATATGATAAATAAGCCGGTGAGATCAGAATAATTGCAAATTCCCTCAAATTAAATATTAAGTTTATGCTTTCAAAGTTTTAGCACTCATCAAGACTAGTATCGGATAATATAGGTTTCGCCTACGCGAGGTGCATGTTCTATATTGGTAAGGTGTGATGGGGTAATTGTAATATCCAATTGCTAAAACAATGGGTCAAACTTAACTAAACAAATTATAATAAGATTTTATGTGTTTAGAAGCAAGAGTTGGAAATGATCCATGTGATGGATTGGAATAAGGAGTTATTCACCCAACTAAAATATTCGAGAGTTGTATTAGATACAATTGGAAGGAGTTCCTACCTAAATAACCTAGTTTTGTGTAATCCGCCTACGCGAACTTAGAACGAAGTGAAATATGGATCTCGACCCACTAGAAAATCTTCCAACGGGATTTTCTGAATCAAATGATGAGGGTAATTTGTTTTGAGTAAAATAGTGGGAGCATATTTAATTAACGGCCTAATTAAATATGTCAATGATACTTATATTTTCATTAATTCTTATGTAGACTACCATGACAACAAACACCTCTAACAACATTTTGCTTTCAATCCTTGACAAGGAAAATTTGTCTGGGACAAATTTTCTGGATTGACACCGAAATCTGAGGATTGTCCTCAAACATGATAGAAAGTTGTATGTCTTGGAGAAACCTATTCCTAAAGAGGAACCTCCTAGTTCTGCACCAAAGGTTTGAAGTATCAAAAGCCCTTTTTCAAGGCAAGTTAGCTGAGGGAGCCCCTGTAGGTCCCCATTTGCTCAAGATGATTGGGTATGTGGAAAACCTTGAGAGGTTAGGTTTTCCCCTCGGAAAGGAACTTGCGACTGATTTGATCTTGCAATCGTTGCCAGATAGATCCAATCAATTTGTCCTAAATTTCAATATGAATGATATGGACAAATCTCTTCCTGAACTGCTAACCATGTTAAGAACTGTTGAGCAGAATCTGAAGTCAAAAGGGAAGTCCATTCTGATGATCAGAAATGGAAAGAGACAGAACAAAAGACCCACCAAGCAGGGAGATAAAGGGAAAGGCAAGGAAGTTGCCAAACCCAGATCCATTGTTGCTGCTTTGAAGCCTAGTGGAGGCATAGCAAAGGCAGGCACCTGCTTCCATTGTGGTAAGACCGGACACTGGAAGAGAAACTGCCCAAAGTACCTAGAAGATATGAAGAATGGAGAAGAGACTTCAACTTCAGGTATTTTTGTTATTGAAATTAATTTATCTACTTCTACATCATGGGTATTAGATACTGGATGCGGTTCTCACATTTGTACAAATGTGCAGGGGCTAAAAAGGAGTAGAGATTTGGCAAAAGGTGAAGTTGACCTACGAGTTGGCAATGGAGCAAAGGTTGCTGCCGTAGCCATAGGAACTTATGAATTGACTTTACCTAGTGGTTTAATAATTCAGTTAGAGAACTGTTATTATGTACCAGCAATTAGCAGGAATATTATTTCCGTTTCTTGTTTGGACAAGTTCGGTTTTTCATTCATAATAAAGAACAATTGTTGTTCAATTTATTTGAATGATATATTCTATGCTACTGCTCAAATGAAAAATGGATTATATGTCCTTGATCTTGAAATGCCTATTTATAACATTAATACTAAAAGGATGAAACCTAATGAGTTAAATCCAACTTACCTTTGGCATTGTCGATTAGGCCACATAAATGAGAAACGCATTTCCAAACTCCATAAAGATGGACTATTGGACTCTTTTGATTATGAATCATATGAGACATGCAGATCTTGTTTAATTGGAAAGATGACAAAGTCTCCATTCACAGGAAAAGGTGAAAGAGCTAATGATCTTTTGGCCCTCATACATACTGATGTATGTGGTCCACTGAATATACCAGCCAGAGGAGGTTTTCAGTACTTCATCACATTCACTGATGATTTCAGTAGATATGGTTATGTGTATTTAATGAAACACAAATCAGAGTCCTTTGAAAAGTTCAAAGAATTCAAGAATGAAGTATAAAACCAACTAGGTAAGAATATTAAAGCTCTTCG
Source organism: Lathyrus oleraceus (assembly GCF_024323335.1). Classification (NCBI taxonomy): domain Eukaryota; kingdom Viridiplantae; phylum Streptophyta; class Magnoliopsida; order Fabales; family Fabaceae; genus Lathyrus; species Lathyrus oleraceus. The sequence goes on from NC_066581.1 coordinate 351,406,238, forward strand.
ATCAGATCGAGGTGGTGAATATTTAAGCCTAGAGTTTGATGACCATCTGAAAGAGTGTGGGATCCTATCTCACTCCTCCTGGAACACCCCAATGGAATGGTGTGTCTGAGAGAAAAAATCGAACCCTGTTGGACATGGTCTGATCCATGATGAGTCACGCCGATCTTCCAAACTCCTTTTGGGGACATGCGCTATTGACAGTAGGTTACACACTTAATCATGTTCCATCCAAAAAGGTTGATAAGACACCATATGAGATATGGAGTGGTAGGAGACCACATATGTCTTACATGAAGATTTGGGGTTGCGAAGTTTATGTGAAACGACAAATTTCAACTAAGCTTGAGCCCAAATCTGACAAATGCTTATTTGTGGGGTATCCTAAAGAAACAAGAGGGTATTACTTCTACAATCCTTCTGATGGCAAAGTGTTTGTCGCTCGAACTGGAGTTTTCCTAGAAAATGATTTTATTTCCAAAGGAATCAGTGGGAGGAAAGTAGAGCTTGAATAAATTCAAGAATCACAAAGCATTGATACACCTATGGAGGAATTAGAGCAGGAAACACAAGTAGTTGTGGAAGAGCAACCTGCTCAAGTAGAACAAGACCAGCGTAGGTCAAGCAGGATACATCACCTACCTGAGAGGTATGAATATCTCATAACTGATCAAGGTGATGTATTACTCATGAATCAAGATGAGCCTGTGACCTACCAAGAGACCATAATTGGTCCCGAGTCTGAGAAGTGGCTAGAAGCCATGAAATCTGAAATGGATTCCATGTACACAAACTAGGTTTGGACCTTGGTAGAGCCTCCTGTAGGAGTTAACCCTATAGGATGTAAGTGGGTCTTCAAAAAGAAGACTGACATGGATGGTAAGGTACATACATATAAGGCAAGACTGGTTGCAAAAGGATATAAACAAATTCATGGGGTTGACTATGATGAAACCTTTTCACCAGTTGCAATGCTTAAGTTTGTTCGGATTTTACTTGCTATCACTGTATATCATGATTATGAAATATGGCAGATGGATGTCAAAACTGCTTTCCTTAATGGGAATCTTCTTGAGGATGCGTACATGACACAACCTGAAGGATTTGACATACCTGAAGAAGCCCTAAAGATATGTAAGTTACAAAGATCAATCTATGGATTGAAGCAAGCTTCCATAAGCTGGAATCTTCGTTTTGATGAAACAGTAAAACAATATGGATTTATCAAGAACGAATATGAGCCTTGTGTCTACAAGAAGTTTAGTGGGAGCATGATCGTTTTCCTGGTATTATATGTAGATGACATATTACTCATTGGAAACGATGTCCCTACCCTACAACAAGTAAAGCCTTGGTTGGGGAAATGCTTTTCTATGAAGGACCTAGGTGAAGCAGCCTATATATTAGGAATTAGAATCTATAGAGATAGATCACAAAAACTGCTTGGCCTAAGTCAGAGTACATACATAGACAAAGTGCTGAGATGCTTTAATATGCATGATTCCAAGAAAGGATTCATACCTATGCAACATGGTCTGTGTCTATCAAAAACACAATCCCCTTCAACTAAGGAAGAAAGGGATCGCATGAATAAGATTCCATATGCATCTACAATAGGATCTATCATGTATGCCATGTTATGTACTCGACCAGATGTCTCGTATGCTTTAAGTGCAACGAGTAGGTACCAATCTGATCCTGGTGATACTCATTGGGTAGCTGTCAAGAGTATCCTTAAGTATTTGAGAAGGACTAAGGACTCATTCTTGATATATGGAGGTCAAGAAGAACTGGTTGTAATTAGATACACCGATGCTAGCTTCCAGACAGATAAGGATGACTTTAGATCGCAATATGGTTATGTGTTTTGCTTAAACGGTGGCGCTGTGAGCTGGAAAAGTTCAAAGCAAGATACAGTTGTTGATTCTACAATCGAGGCCGAGTATATTGCTGCCTCAGGTGTAGCAAAGGAAGTTGTTTGGATCAAAAAGTTCATTAGTGAACTTGGCATGGTTCCTAACATTGTGGATCCCATTGGTCTCTATTGTGATAAAAATGGTGCTATCGCACAAGCTAAGGAACCTATATCTCACCAACGATCCAAACACATACTTAGGCGTTATCACCTCATTCGAGAGATAATAGATAGAGGAGATGTGAAAATATGCAGAGTACCTACACTTGACAATATTGCTGACCCATTGACAAAGCCTCTTGCGCAGCAGAAGCATGATGGCCATACTAGATCTATGGGCATTAGGGGTATGCCTGAGCGGCTCTAGTGCAGTGGGAGATTGTTGGTGTAAGCCCTAGAGGTCAATAATTTTGGTACTTGTATCGAATTATTTATTAATAATAAAAGGCTTTTTCTTTATTATGTTTGTTTAATAAAGTCCCTAGAATAGCTAGTCCGTTTAATGTATCAAGTGTGACTTAATCGTGAGATCACATTAGACATAAGGACACTATTCTTAAAGCATCTGTAGTCGAGCTTTATTGTGAAGTGGGATAACATTAAAGCATAAAGACTATTATGTATATAGACTGATGATCACATCTCATGGATCATGGATAAGGAGTTATCAAGTCTTAAACATAGGTATGAATATTAAGAGTAATATTTATACTGGATTGACCCTCTATGAGAATACTATATAGAATGTTATGCAAAGTGTCATAAGTTATTCTCATGGTGATAATGGTGTATACCACCCTTCGACCTGAAACCATTATGGACCTTGATGTAGAGTCGAGTGCCTTGTTGCTGATCAAACGTTGTTCGTAACTGGATGACCATAAAGATAGTTGATGGGTACTCCACGAAGCATGCTAAGGGACATGACTGACCTAGATGGACTTTGCCCATCCTGCATAACAGGATAAATGTCTATGGGCCCAATATTGAACTAGACAAGGATGACACGGTCTATGCCTTGTGTTCAATATAGACATAAGGGCAAAAGGGTAATTATACACATAAGTATTATCACAGAAGGATTTGTCAGATCACATGATACTTTCGTATCTTGGGTAGCAGTGATGTGTTGCTAGATACCGCTCACTGTTTATTTTGTTAAATGCGTGATTTAATATAATTGGCAATGCCGCGAAAACCTACAGGGTCACACACAAAAGGACGGATTGATGAGAGATAGAGTAACTAAGGAACACCGTAAGGTACGGTGCACTTAAGTGAATTGTAGAATATCGTAAGGTACGGTGTACTTGAGTAGAATACGAAATATGGTAATGTACCAAGCACTTAAGTGATTTTGGCATATTATAAGATATGAGCCACATACACTTAAGTGGACTTTTTAGCTTATAGCCCACACAAGAGGGATCATAAATAGAACCCTTGTGCAGAAGCATTTGAGATGCAGTTGCAATTTCATTTCTCTCTCTCTCTCTCTCTCTCTCTCTCTCTCTCTCTCTCTCTCCCTCTCTCTCACTCAAAGCCTTCATTCGTAGCAGTTAGCACTGAGATTGAAGGAATCCGTTTGTGTGGACTGAGTAGAGGCGTTGTCATCGTTCAACGTTCATGATCGCTCCGTAGATCTGCATCAAAGGTTTCAATCATCACAAGAGGTAACGATTCTATCACTGATCATGCCCATTCGTAAGGATCACTAAAGGAGAAAATTTTAAATTCTGCTGCATTTTGGATCGCTATTCTCCCTCAGGTATACCATTTTTCACCTCTATTTTCTCATAAAACCAACGGGTAAAATAATTTTGAGTTGATTAAATCTATTTTGGATTGTTCACTTCACTAAACCATATACTAAAAATATAACTTCTCAAAATTGGTTAAGAAAATAATTATATGAACAATTGTATTATATTTGAATAACAACTTACACTGATTAATAATTTTGAAGCATCATGTAACTCATCACTCATCTCGCATTTTTCATGGATTAAATCTCTTTAATGTTTCAAGTTCTTTATTCAACACTTAATTTTCTACTAATTCATTCTTGAAAGCACAAAATTGATTTTTTGAAAAATGAACAAATATGAAAGAAAGTTGAACAAAAACTAGAAGTGTTTTAGAGATTTTAACCATAAAAGAGCATGAGATAAATGATGAGTTGCAGAATGCTAGAAAAAATTTAATCAGTGTAAGCTATGTTTCTAATACAACATATATGATTATTTCTAAAATCACTTTAATAGGTTATATGTTCAAAGAGGGGTCAGTGAAACAAGCAATCGATATTATATATAATAAGCTTAACTCGACGGAATAATATGAGAGTTTCACAAAGAATCACAAAAAACATAATCCAATATCAATATCATTATCAATCTCAAACTCAAACACAATAGCAACAACTAAAATACAATATTTAGATTTAATAAACTAAATTAAAAAACAAACAAAAAATTAACAACACCAACAACAATATCAAGAACAACGCCAATAGACAACCTCTAGGATTTAGGGTCTCAACAACAAGAATAACAACATCGACAAAAACAACATCAATAACAACAACAAAAATAACAAAAAAAATATCTAGGGTGTCGGATCTTAATAACACAACAACAACAACAACAACAATATGGCAACAATATAAGTAGTGATGTTTGACGTACCATATGTCTGAAGAAGAAGTAAAAGAAAATAATTCGGATCTCTAAAGAAGAAACGAGAACACTAAATACTTAACATCTTTGTATTGAAGATGATATGTTATGGCTCTCATTATTTAGGGCTCCTTTGTTAAGGGCTCTTTGTTAGGGTTATATTTGTCTTGTTTAGACAGGTGAAACTGAAAGTTACAAGCTAAAACTATACATATCAGAGAAACATATTCACCTCTGTTAAAAAAAAAAGGTGAAAAGTGACATATTTTTAGATTAAAAATAATATAGTCAAGAAGACTACACTTTTAATGAGATAAAAACATAAACTGGGACTACTAAGATTCAAAGAATGTAAGTTGAATAAGTTTACCCTTCAGTTTTTAAAATAATCGACGGAATATATTATATATTTAAAAAAAATACAAAAAAAGGGTGTATCCAAAAATTATACCTCAATTTTTCGATATGTGAGGCGAAATCGTTGTCATGAAATGTATTATTTATAGTAGTGTCGTAAAATAATTTATAATTTAATATATTTTTCCTCGTAATAAAAAAAGATAGGGAGTAGATGGGAGAAGATGTAATTAATATCAAACTATTATTATTGACAATATAGTTGTCAAATTATTATTTTTTATTTAATATTTATTTTGATCTCAAAGGTTATATGTTTGGTCCAAATTTTAAATTAAATACATAAAAAAAACTTTCATTTTGATCCATTAGTTAGCTCCGTCAATTTATTATGGGTTAAGATATTATTTACTCTCTTCAAAGTGTTAAATTTATTTGTTAAGAAAGAAATACTATTAAACTAAAAATAATAAAACACAATTTTTTGTAATTTATTAAATAAGATATAGCAATAAAATGGCCCAAACATTTCATTTAAAAAAATTGTCAAAATTTGATTTAAGGGTAAGAAGTAAAAAAAATTATTTTAAGAAAAAAATTAAAATTAAAAATTTAAGAAATTGTGTGGATAAACATAAGAAGAGGAAAAGTGAGTGAAGGAAAGAAAATTATGACAGTGAGACTCGGAAAGTGACTAGAATCTACCTAATGATAAGTAATCGTTAGTTTGTTACAAACTTTGTCATTAAAAAATCAAAGAAAGTATTTCTATATTTTATTAAGTTGACATCTTCTTGATCTAATTAGCTAAATAATAACACTTTTCTTAAATTGGATTTGCTATTTTGGCGTTCCACTTTCTTTGCCTAAGTACACTTTGGTCCATTCTTCTCTTTTCTTTCCTTGTCAATTTCTTATTTTTTCATACTTTTTAAGGATGAAATGTACTTTTATATTTTCCTCTCTTTTTGTAAATTTTTATCATTTGCTTTATTATTATTATTATTATTATTATTTATTATTATTATTATTATTATTATTATTATTATTATTATTATTTGTGCTTTTTACACTATTGTCTTTTATTTATATTTCATATCTTTCTTCCATAATTAGAAGTTAATGATATTTTAGTACTAATTTAACTCATTTAACTCTAAAAATAGACCATTTGTTTTGCATTTGTGAATTCAAGTAATTGTTCTTAAATTAAGATGATATTGTTGTAAAAAAATAGTTGTTTTGATTTATTATATTATCCTCAACCTGAATTTACATCAGTCAATGTGATGAGTATTAAAAAACAAGTACATGAATTAATGGTATGTTTTATTAAGAAGTTATGAAAAGGGCATGAAAATGCAATTTCCAATTTCATGATGATATGTATGCCTTTATGACTATAAATGGTATGCATTATCAATTGAAATAGAAATTGATAAGCAAGACTTTCACGGAGCAAAACGAGTTAGCTTATAGGACGATACACCTTGAGAAACTTATTCAAGAGATAAATAAGAAGCATGTTAGATGAGTAAGATGTCACACCTTGATTTCATCATTGATGTTGAATAATTTTATGATAGTATGTTATTCAATGCAATAATGAGATCATCAAGAAAAAATTATAACTAAAGAGAGCAACCTAAAGGGGGTGAATTATATTTTTTGGATTTTTTTTAAGCAATGATTCTACCCTTTTTAGTTTTTTCTGGAATTAAGTGGATGAACTTTGAATGAAAGTTAAAAAAAAAGATAAAGTGCAAGAAAAATAAAAGGCACAAGAGATTTATCCTAGTTCGCTTTTCCAATTTAAGAATACATCTAGTCCTTTTACACTTTGAAATTCTTTTCACTATGTTAGATCTTTGCACAAACCTCACACTAAAACTTCTCTTACAATCTTCTAACATAAATACCAAACATATATTGGACTTTGAATCAATCCGATACAAATGACCTTTTCAAAAATACCAACACTATGGTGGACTTTGAAACTCCCCAAATCAAATAACTTTTAACAACACAAACAAAAAATATGTCACTTTCTATTTGCAAAAACTTGTAAAAAGTATACACACATTCTTTATGAATTAAGTCACCACACACATGGTGATAAACTACAACAACGTGATAAAAAAGTACTTTGAGTAACAATGATTTTGGACACTTTCCAAATTTCAGAAATTTGATCTTCTATTCCCAATAAACAATTCCCAATTATATAGAACTTAAGTGCTCAAAGATTTTATGAAACGTTTCTATAATATATGAGAATTATGCATAATTTTTTTTCATGAAGTTTGTAATTGAACACTTGAACACTTGAACACTTGAACACTTGAACATAGGTTATTTAAAAAAACTTATGTATTTTGTCTTAAATACATTCCAAGAAACCTCTAAGAATATATGCATAAGTTTGAGACATTTCTATGAAATTTTTCAATATTTTAGAATGATAATGGTTCATGAAAAGACACAATTTTGCATTCTATACAAGACTTCTTAAATAAGTTAAACAGATATCTAATTAAAAAAGTGCATAACGATTTTGAAATTTCAAACACCAACAATCATGTAACTTGTTTCTTAAATCGGTTAACTATTTACCTAACATGAAATTTGCATATTTAGTGTTTTAAAATTTATGGCAGAACCTTCATGCAATCGATAAAGTATGCAATTGATTGCACAACTGAAAATTTTGAATTTTGGTCTTTTAAAAGTTATAGCTTGAATGTCAATCATACATGAATACTAGGAAAACTTTAGATGAGATTGGATGAGAGATTTTCCAGCATATAAAGTTTATAAAAAGATGAATTGACATTGTATCTTATGTCATGATCAAATCCTTTTGATTTCAAAAATATCCATAAGCTTATGCAATTTGATTCTTGATTCTAAATTTTTTCTTCTTTGATATTTCTTCTTTGTTAAGCTTTTGTCTTCATCAAAGCTAAACTAAGATTATCTTCTTCATAATCGCCCCCCTTTTTTATGATGACAAAATATATTGATGGGGAGTTTTTGTTTGACACTTGATGCTCTTTTATATCTCCCTCTTTTATTTTGTAACTTATGTGTTTATCTTTGCTATCCTGAAAATTAACAAAAACAACAATCTCTTCTCCCCTATTTTGACATTATCAAAAAGAAAAAGAATAAAATCCAAAGTTAAGTAATATAGATAAAAGGGTACATCAAATATTAAATTACTTATCTTATTCTCAGTGATTGATGCCAATATTGATATCAATGTTGATACTCTTCTAAAGTGTCAATCTTTTTAAATCATCGTCAACCAAATGAAACTTTAATTATTCCATGTCATATGGTCTTATTGTACATTGAAAACCAATCTTAATTTGACAATATTAGCATATGGTCTTCAAATACCTACAAAAACATTAAGTAATACATCCTAGGTACCCATTATTCTTTGGGTCCTCCTGGGTTAGTTCTTTTTCTTACCCATACATACTCTCCACTAGAAATACTAAAGTTTCTTATGTAGCAAGCATTAAGATTATGACATTTTGTATTGCAATAAAAACACGTAGGCTTAAAGAAATTATTATCTTTATAGACACTAGAATTAATTTTAACATATGCCTTCTTAGGATGAATTACAACTTGCAATTTCTTTGATTCCACAATATTGAATTTATTGTTGGCTTTAACAAAGATAGTTTGGCTTGTACTTGATTTATCAAATTTAGAGTATCCAAGTCCACATTTATCATTTCAGTGTCTTTGTTTGTTTTGGCACATTTTTTAAACTAAGTTGTCCTTCACCATATTTCTTTAATACATGGTTCAATTCAACATCTTTTAATTTAAGAGTTTCACATTTATTACATGCTGAATTTCTGACTTGATCTAATTTTACTTTCTTGTCATTAGTCTTACTTTCAAAAGATAACGTTATTTTCTTTTGTTTTGAACATGTTCTAGAAAGTGTCAAATATTATGCATGTGGTTCAAGGAAAACATTATGTAATTCATTATAAGATGGTTCAAGATCACTAATCATATTTTTTGTATTATCAGAATAGTGTGAAGCCATTAATGTCATGTTTGTTTGTTCTTCATATGAAGATGAACTTACTTTATGTCTTGCCATGTAACATATGTTCCTTTTGATTTCCTATCCTTCTTATTGTTGACTTTGATCTTCCTTTAAAGAGTAGGACACTCACTTTTGACATGACCTCTTCTTCCACATTCAAGACAAATAATTTTCTTTCTTAAAAGTTGATGTTTTCCTTTGACAAATTTCTTTGTCCTTTCATTTTTTAAGATTTTTTTTAATTTTTTTAGGCTTAAATAATCTTTTGATCCCTGTAAGTTAGCGAGTTTTTAATTTTGGTCCATGTATTTTTTTTTTGTCTGAGCTCCTATATCTCACTTTTGTGTTGCGATTAGTCTCTCACATTAAACTTCCATTAAAAAAAAGATGATGTAGCCAACATTGCTGACGTAAAAGATGATGTGGCCAACATTGCTGATGTGGCAGGCTTTTTTGTTCATTTTCAATTTATTTTAATCTACAATAATTCCATATAAGCACCGGTAATTCCACATAAGCATTGTTTTGTTTGAGACTTAAATCTTAAAATGATAAAAATTCAAAACTTAGTTGCATAAGGGATTAAAACTCATGACATTTCCAAATAGAAACAACTATCTTTCCACTGGTCCAACCACTCCATCTGATAATATTATTGCAAGAATAATATATATTCCACAAGTGATTCAGTATTTAATAAATTATTTAATATTTCAACTATTAATGATTAATTAATATATTTCAACTATAAATCACTCAATGTTCCATTAAGGGATTTAGTATTAATATTTCATATTATTTAATAAACAAATTTTTATTTCATATTAATAATTATGGTTGAAATGACGATTTAACTAACTAATTTTTATTTCATACTATTTAATAATTATTTGATATTATATTTTATTTTTATTTTTATTGATATTGCAAAATAATTTAATATTATTAAATAGTTTATTGAATATTTCAATTATTATATATTAAATAATTATGTCATATTATTTCAAATATTAACATTTTAGCTATTAATATTTCAACTATTTATTTTATTAAATATTTATTCTATTAAAAAATTCCTTCATTAAATATTAAATATTTAGTCTATAAAATATTAATCTACTAATAATTATTTTATTAAATATAAAATATATAGTCTATTAAATATTTAGTCTATTAATAATTATTTTATTAAATATTAAATATTTAGTCTATTAAATATTTAGTCTATTAAATATTTAGTCTATTAATAACTAATATACTAAATGCTTAGTATATTTAATATTTAATAAATTAATTTTTTAAAAGAATAAATATTTAATAAGCTAAATTGTTGATATATTAATAGCTGAAATATTAATATTTGAAATATTAAATAGTTGAAATAATATAACATAATTATTTAATGTATAATAATTGAAATATTTTATAAACTATTTAATAATATTAATATTATTACATATATCAATAAAAATAAAAATAAAATTTAATAAATAAATAATTATTAAATAGTATGAAATAAATATTAATTAATTAAACAATTATTCAACCATAAATATTAATATGGAATAAAAATTAATTTATTAAATAATATGAAATACTAATACTCAAGCACTTAATGAAATATTAAGTAATTTATAGTTGAAATTAATTAATTAGTTATTAATATTTGAAATATTAAGTAATTTATTGAATACCGAATTAGTTATAGGATATATATTCTTGTTATAATGTTTTTATAAAATAGTATGATTAGCTGAGTGGAAAGTTACTTGTTTGTAATACCATTAGTTATGGGTTCAATTATTTCTAGTAGGGGTCGTGGCAAACACCACAAGCCCAGAACTTGCATTTTCAACGTTTGCACAGAACATGGTCAAAAGACTCCCTATTTTTCCTCAACCACTTTTATATGAATTTAGGGAAGTTCAGTTCCTATTTCACCTGTATAAAAAGGCAGAACCAGAAGAAAAAAATCATCCAAATTTTTATCGTGTAATTTTGATTCTTAGTTTTAGCAGAAATACTCTAAAAGTGATAGTTCTTCCACATCGGGAGGCTACTTCACCTTTGTTCTTAAGTTTACAAGTTGTTAACATCAAGTCTGTTGACATCGTTGTATTTTCCAATTGTTATTTTACTTGAATAATTCTCCGAAATTTAATCCAATTATTATTATTCATCAGGTTTCTTTTAATTGCTTAATTCTTTATTTTCCGCTTTCATTTGCAATTCTGAATTTTGATTATGTTTATGTTTAATAATTATATTTGTAGATTAAGTTTAAATCCATGTCTGACTAAATCATTCGACATCGGAATGTAAGGACCGTCGTTCCGACGGAATTCAGTAATAATTAATGATAATTTTATGAGTTATTTTTCTGGATCTGGTTTCCAATTCTAATTTAAAAATGTTTTTGTACGAGAGTGAAAACTCATTAAGGTTATAAATCAACAGAGCAAGAGTTTGAGATTTTAACCGGATAGTGGTTTCTAGGCATTAATCCTAAACACAGTGAGGGCGCTTTAGGATTAATTAGGATTTATCAATTTCCAAAAATTATTTTTAATTCAGGTGGGTGAGCGAGAGCAAAACATGTTGACTTAAGAGTATAGCCTAAGCCAATAACACGAGAGTGTGAGGCAAAGTCTTTTAATTTGATATTTTCTACTGAAAGTGATTTACCTTATTTTAATGATGTAATATACATATCGATGTCTCTTTATTGAATACTTTCATTATATTATTATTTCCAGTCCAATTTTATTTCTCGTTTCCCTTAATCTAATCTAAAAAAGAAAACAATCATTAGCCTTAGCTTTACATAATAGGTAGGGGCTGCAGAGTTGCAAGTTCGTTACCTAAGCCCAGTGCGCGAGCTATGGAGGTAACCAAACCTCTAATACATAAAGGGGTGGCCCCTCTTGCACAAATAAACTGCAAGTGTGTTAGCATGAAAGGAGTTGTATTGACTCATGTCGGTGCGAATGCGGCGTGTAAAAATAAAAGCTCTTTAAAATTCACCCTACCGTTGTTTATTCGGCCAAAAATTATGTTAGCTAATATGCGATTCACATAACGTATGGTCGGGTTATGGAAATATTGGGTATTAAAAAAATGGAAGAAAAAAAAACTATCACGAAAGCGATGTTAACCAACTCATCATATCCATGTGTGCACCGTTACTCCAATCACCTTTTTTTAACAGAATTCTAACTATAGGGACCCAGACAAAAAAAAATATACAAGGACCAAATTCAAAAACTCGCTAATTTACATCAACTAATAGACTATTTAAGCCATTTTTTATTAGTGCATCATCTTCAGATTGAGATTCTTCGTCTTGGTCATTATTATGTTTAGACTGCAAATCAAGGGATTTTACTTTAACTTCATACCCTTCATGCTTCTCCAATTTGTCATGATCTAATTCATGTTTTTCCAATCAATCAAGTTCCATTTCATGTTCTTGAAGTTTCCAATGTCAAGTATCTCTTATCCACTCCATGATCCATTATCCATCTCTTCTCCATTCTCTTCTCTTCTCAATCTCATTCTATCTTTCTCCTTCATTCTTCACACATTTCATAATAAACTCAAACGCTTGATCCAACGTCAAATGCCTTTTTCAAAACATTTCATAAAAAACAGAATGCAAAAATAGGGTGTACGTGCTTATACACAACATTCAAGTACTTGGATTGTCGGTTGTACCTAGCTTGAGGACCCAGCACTTGACTCCCCCCTTAAAACATCTAATGATTCAAACAAGTTAGATCTAGGCTCTATAAGGGAGAAAAGGGTAGTTAGGATACTATTGTCCTCTCGACTCCCAAGTATTCTGATTGTTGGTCGTACTTAGTCAAGGGTCAGATACTTGTCTCCCTCTAAGTTATAATGATTAGACTTGCCAAACTTTTTCATAATTTAATTCTCTTTTGGATGAAAAAAAGTGGTTAGGATAACATTGTCCTCTCAACTCCCGAGTTTTTGGACTATTGATTGTATCTATCCAAGGGTCTGATGCTTGTCTCCACACTAAAATCAATCCCGACAAATCAAATCATCTTTTGCCTCAGTGCATTCTTCAAACCTTTCAAAAAGGACGTGTTACTTTTGTTCTACCGTGAACGACGATTAATCCTCCATGTGTGAGCAACTAATGTTTAACTACTAGAATATGATCCACACGCATCTATTCTACCGCAAACAAACAAATATTTCCCGCTCCCATGCTCGAGCATACAAGCAAGTGAACAGTAGCACATGAATGTCAACATTGTTCAGTAAAAATAACCAAACACATACTTTGTTTGTGAGCGGAACTACGGAGCACGGACTTCCTCATTGCACATATGAGGATACGTAGGCACAAGGGTTCAAATCCTTGGCGAGCACATTAATTTAAAACTTATTTTATTTCCTATCTTATGCTTATTCATCTCATTCACCAATAGCAAGCAACATTCAGATAAACAACATCCATATGTATTGATACAGATAAAGTGGTTCTCGTCGAGTACGATGGATGTGAGGGGTGCTAATACCTTCCCCTTGCATAACCGACTTCCGAATCCGCTCGTGGTTACACAGACCACTCTCATTTGGGGTTTTATGGATATTTTCCATTTCCTTTGAAATAAATAAAATATTGTGACGATTCTGTATTTGTCGCGGCGCGATATTGTCGTACCAAAATCGGAAAATCAATGGAATGATAATGATAAGAAATTATGGTCATATGATTGTAAAGCACGAAATATTCTCATATCTGCACTCGGTGTTGATGAATTTTAGTGTGTTTCCAATTATGAAACTGTTAAAGCTACGTGGGACGCATTAGAAGTTTCCCGTGAGGGGACTAATAAGGTCAAACAAGCTAGGATCGCTACATTAAATCAAGAGTTTGAACTCTTTCGTATGAATCATGATGAAACCATTTCTAACATGCAAAAGAGATTCACACATCTTATAAACCAGTCGAAATTCTCTAGGTAAACCTATTTCTAATTAAATTTCTACTAATAAAGTTTTGATGTGTCTTAATAGGGAATGGCAACCCAAGGTCACCGCATTCAAAGAGGCGGATGATCTTAAAACACTTGATCTCACTACTTTGTTTGGCAAAATGGAAGAGTAAGAGACAGAACTTACTTGATTGGAAAAACATGAATAAGAGCATGAGAAGAAGATGAAGAAGAAGAAAGGTAAATACAAGGAGGTATAGAAGAAATTTATTGCTCTAAAGACTCCAAGCTCAAAGCCCTCACACAACGAGCAAAGTTATTATGAAATAAGAGATGACAAGAACTCTGATGATAAATACATGAGATTGTTTGTCAAAAGGTACCAAAGGTATATAAGGAAAATGGAGTCAAGCACTCCAACAAGAACCTAACCAGGTTTAGAAGGCTATCTAAATCCTCAAAGAAAGATGAGAATAAGAAAGGTAAACTTAGAAATTCTTGCTACAATTATGGAGAGGTTGGTCATTATAGACCGAAATGTCCTATGATTAAGAAAGACAAAGAGAGAGACCATCACAAGAAATCTAGCAAGTCTAGAAGAGCCTATGTTGCTTGGGAGGGCGCAAGTGATTCCTCAAGTGATGAAAGCTCAACTTCATGGAAAATAGAAATAAGAAGAAAAATGTAAGTATTTCTAAGCTTGAATCTATTAATAAATTATCTTATTCTTAATTAAAAAAAGCTTTTTAAAATCGTCATAGAGAAGCCTTAGATGCTCTTAATAAGTTAGCTTCACACGAAAGAATCTTTTTACATTTGGAAGCTAAAGTTTTAGAATCCGAAAAGAAGATGGAAGCTCTTAAGTGATCTATGATAGATATTCAGAATGACAAGAATGAGGATAAAAAAATTTCAAGGTTTGGTTGTGAATCTTGTCATGTTTGGCAAAAAGAGATAAATTCTCTTCAAGTCAAATTGGACAAAGCCTTATAACCAAAGATTGCATTTGCTATTGATTCATTAAAGTTTGAATGGTGTTTGAACCATTCATATAAAAGGCGTAAATATGTTTAAAAGGACTCAAATAAAAAGAAAAAAAATACATCTCATCACAACTTATCGTGTCACTGTTGTTGCAAGAAAGGTCACACTATTGAAAAATACAAGTTTAGAAAATATTTTGTTCCTAAAGGAGCTTTTCAATGGTTGCCCAAATGCAACCTTGATTTCACTCACTCTCAAGGACCTAATGAAGATTAGGTATCTGACACTTTTCGTTGATTTTATAGGATAAATGTCTTGGCTCTATGAAGAGAGTATGGGATCTCGTTTGTGGATGCTCAAGACATGACACGAGTGACATTTCCCCTATTTCAGTGACTATGTCGAAAGGAAGAAGGATTGTATAACCAAAGAAGATCAACAACTAGTGTTATTTAATTGGTAAAAGTTGTTAGAAAAATATTTGGTTCTGCATCTATACCTTGAGTTTTGATGATAACAATATTGTATTTGTGTGAGAACAATTTTGGTACCCTAATGGTTTGTTATTCTGTAGCTTTAA
Source organism: Lathyrus oleraceus (assembly GCF_024323335.1). Classification (NCBI taxonomy): domain Eukaryota; kingdom Viridiplantae; phylum Streptophyta; class Magnoliopsida; order Fabales; family Fabaceae; genus Lathyrus; species Lathyrus oleraceus. Next base: position 351,421,791 of record NC_066581.1, read on the forward strand.
CAACCAGTTCTGATTCTGATTATATGATGTGCAACATCATCAGTTTCTGAACTTTGCGTTCCAAATTTGCTTTTGCGCTACTTTTAGAAGTTCTGAAAGACGTCAATATTGTTGTTGTAATGTTCTTTCTGCTTTTGTGTTATCTCACCCATCAGAAGCTTTTGAAGAGACTCTATATTACTGTTGCAATGTTCTCTCAGTTTTTACTTCTGGACGTGACTCTGATTAACAAGCTTCTGAAGAATGGAAAGCTTCTGATGTTGTGTTATGTAGATGAAGATTCTGAAGATCTCAATACGGATGATTGAAGTTATCAAGGTTCTGACTGAGGATTCTGAAGACTCTGAATATTCAGAAGACACTGAAGAACTCAAGCTAGACTACTGACGTTGTCAAGGTTCTATCCCAAAGTTCTAAAGTTTCTGAATCCATCTCTCTACTTCTTCACTTCATGCTTCAATTATCTTTTATCAGAAGCCAATGAATCTGAAGATAAGATCAAATGGGAACGTGATCAAATAGTACATAGTATAAATCGAACAACCTTTCCACTACCTGATTTCATGGGCAAAGACTGTACTATTCATCACACTTGTCACTGAATATGTGGGCGAAAGGATAGTACATGGTATCATTCCTTTTTCATCCAACATCGCACATCCTCTTAAGGAGCTTTCCCAAGTTTTTCCTCCAACGGTCACATGCTTACACTATATAAGCATGCATTGGACACTTGAAGAAATTGTTGATCTACACAAGTATTTTGACGAGCTAATTTTCTTTGTAAAAAGATATCATCTTTTGTATACAGTGTTCTTTAAGTATTTATTGTTCATTTGTGTAAATATGCTTTTGAAGAAGCATCTTGTAACCCATAAACCTTTATTCAAACTATTTGTTTGATTCCTTAAGGAGGTTATCCTTGAGAAGACAAAAAAGGTTGTTCTTTTTTAGTCCTTGAGGAGACTATAGTTTAGTTGGATCCTTGAGAAGACAAAGAAGGGTATTATTTGATTTTATTGTAATCTGTTGATTATATTGGATTAAGTCCTTGTGTATAAGGAAAATCACCTTGACGGGTGGACTGGATTAGCTTTGAGTTTCAAGAGAACCAGGATAAAAATCATTGTGTTTTTATCTCTTCATTATTTAACTTATTAGTGGTGTTTTTTTTTTTGGAAAAAGCTTTTGCTTGTAAAAGCCAATTCAACCCCCCCCCCCCCCCATTTCTTGTGTTTTTCACACCTTCAATTGGCATCAGAGCTCCGGTTCTGATTGTGATAAAAAGTTTTTATCAAAACCTTACAGTGTTCAATATCGAACTAGTTGTGTGAGAAATAATGGTTGTTGTTAACGCTGCTAACATTGTTAATAATAATGATAGAGATCATTACAATGTTAATGTTTTTGATGGTGAAAATTTTGACTACTGGAAAGACAAAATAGAAAGTTTCTTTCTTGGTTATGATGTTGATCTCTGGGATCTCGTAGTTGATGGCTATGTTCACCCAGTAAATGCTGAAGGAAATATTTTATCAAGAAGTGTTATGTCAGATCAACAAAAGAAAGACTTCAAAAATCATCATAAGGCCAAAACCATTTTGCTCAATGTTATCTCTTATACGGAGTATGAGAAGATAACAAACAGAGATTCTGCACACACACAAAATGACTCTCTGAGAATGACTCATGAGGGAAATGCTCAAGTAAAGGAGACAAAGGCCTTGGCCTTAATCCAGAAATACGAGGATTTTAAGAGGGAAGATGATGAAAATGTTGAAACCATGTTCTCAAGGTTTCAGATGCTTGTTGCAGGACTTAAGGTTCCGGACAAAGGGTATTATACAGCTGATCATGTCAAGAAAATTATCAGAAGTCTTCCTAAAAAATGGAGACTTATGGTAACTACATTAAAGCTGGCTAAGGATCTCAACAACATCAGTCTTGAAGAACTTGTTAGTTCTTTAAGAAGTCGTGAGATTGAGATAGAAGAAGATGAACCTCAGAAGAGAGGAAAATATGTAGATCTAAAATCCAAGCCTCAGAAGACTAGAGCATATCAAGCTGAGGAAGAATCAGAAGATTCTGACGAAGACTTAGAAGATGATGATGAGCTGTCTCTAATCTCAAGGAGAGTCAACAGACTCTGGAAACACAGGAAAAGTGGTAAAGGGAAATTCAAAGGAGTCAGAAGAACCGATGGTCGCTTTGAATCCTCATCTGGTCAAAAGAAGCAAACTTCTGGAAAAGAAGTTATCTGTTTCGAGTGCAAGGAGCCAGTCCATTACAAGAATGATTGTACTAAGCTGAAGAAGGACAAAAGGCCCAAGAAGAACTTCTCCAAAGTCAAGAAGAGGATAATGGCTACCTGGGATGACTCAGAATCTGAAGAAGAAGATTCTGACAAAGAAAAGTTAATGTTGCACTGATGGCAACTACTGAGGATCCCACAAGCTTTGAGGAACCATAAGATAATTTTTTGTCAGAATCAGAATCTGACTCTGCTTCTGAAGAGGTATTCTCTAATCTATCTCGTTCTGATATTGAAATTTGTATTTCTGAAATGTTGGAAAAGTACTGGAGTCTTCAAAGCAAATACAAGGACCTTAAACAAGTCCAAGTAACTACTTGTGAAACTCAGAAAGAATTTGAGAATGATATTTCCTCTCTAAACGAAAAAGTATTTTCTCTAGAAAGTAATAACTCTACTTTGAAAAGAAAAATTTCAAAACTATAGGAGGAAATAACTTCAGGAGCTTCTTGTATTGATTACGTCATCAGATATGATAGAGCATTCCAGTACTTTCTTGCTAAAAGCATGGATAGAAGCAAAATGGATTCCTTGATCTATGGAGTTAGCAGAAATGGCACGAAATGTTTGGCTTATACAGAAACTACAAAACCTGACAAAAGTCAGAAGGTTAAACCAAAACCTCTCTATGTGCATTTCGTGCCTGCTGACACTGAGTCTGATATTTCTTCACAGACATAGAAGCATACTAAGGATAGGAACTCCATTCTGAAACTTAAGTATCATTCACAAATCTCTCATGATTATCCTTATGCTAAAAGATCCAAAGTTGTGAGAAACTCTGGGAAAACAAACAAAAGAGGACCCAGAAAGTGGGTACCTAACGATAAAATCCTTTATGTTACAGACATACTTAACCACTCAGTTGAGACACCAATCATGCTACCTGGACAGTGGATGCTCGCGAAACATAACGGGCAAAAGGTATATATCCCAAGATTTGGAACTTAAGCCTGGAGGCTTTGTTGGTTTTGGAGGAAACCAGAAAGGAAAGATCATTGGCTCTCGAACCATTGGTAACGATCTGAAGATCAATCTTTCAGAATCCAAAGAAATTGTCTTTGAAGAAAAAGACTTAGAAGGCAAAGCTAAAGAATCTGAAGAAACGACTCAACTAGAAGCAATTGTTGATCCATCTCATCAGAAGAAGAGTAGATCAAGAACTTCTCATTCCAAAGAACTGATTCTGGGAGAGAAAAATGCTCCAGTCAAAACTAGATCTTCACTCAGACGCTCTGAAGAAACTCTTCTAGGTTTGTGTCTCTGATAGAACCCACCTCCATTGATGAAGCTCTTTTAGATAATAAATGGATTCTGGCCATGCAAGATGAACTGAATCAATTCACCAGAAACGATGTTTAGGATCTTGTTCAGAAACCAAAAGGCTTCCATGTCATTGGAACCAGATGGGTTTTCAGAAACAAGCTGAATGAGAAAGGCAAAGTCGTCAGAAATAAAGCTCAACTGGTAGCACAAGGTTATAGTCAGCAAGAAGGTATAGACTATACAAAAACCTTTGCTCCAATTGCCATGTGAGAGTCTAGTCTTTTAATTTATTTTGCGGTCAATCATAACATCATACTCTATCAGATGGATGCTAAGAGTGCATTCCTGAATGGTTATATTTCTGAGAAGTTTATGTGCATCAACCTCCTGGTTTCGAAAGTTCTCAAAATCATGACTTTGTTTTTAAATTAAAAAAGCCTCTATATGGTCTAAAGCAAGCTCCAAGAGCTTGGTATGATAGACTAAGCAACTTTTTGTTGGAAAATGATTTTACCAGAGGAAAAGTGGACACAACTCTCTTTTGCAAAACCTTCAAGAATGACATTCTGGTTGTGCAAATATATGTTGATGATATTATTTTTGGCTCTTCTAATGCGTCGTTGTGCAAGGATTTTGCTAAGTCTATGCAGGCAGAATTTGAAATGAGTCTGATGGGAGAACTGAAGTTCTTTCCGGGAATTCAAATTGATCAAAGACCAGAAGGCACATATATTCATCAAAGAAAATACATAAAGGAATTTATGAAGAAATTAAACTTATCAGAATGTAAGCTAGCAAAGACTCCAATGCATCCTAGATGCATTCTGGAAAAAGAAGAGGTAAGCAGTAAGGTAAATCATAAGCTTTTCAGAGGTATGATAGGTTCTCTTCTGTATCTAACAACTTCTAGACCTGATATATTATTTAGTGTATGCTTATGTGCTCGCTTCCAATCAGATCCTAGGGAAACTCACTTAACTGTTGTTAAGAGAATCTTTAAGTACCTGAAAGGTACTACTAATCTTGGTTTATTTTATAGAAAATCAAGTGAGTATAAATTAGTAGGCTATTGTGGCGCTGACTATGCTGGAGATAAAATTGAAAGAAAAAGTACTTCTAGAAGTTTCCAATTTCTGGGAGACAACTTAATCTCATGGTCCAGCAAGAGGCAGTCAACAATTATGATATCAACAACTGAAGCTGAATACATCACAGCTTCTGGATGTAGCACTCAGATACTCTGGATGAAGAGTCAACTGGAATATTATCAGATATTTGAGAGTAACGTTCCTATTCTCTGTGATAATACTTTTGCCATTTGTTTATATAAGAATCCTATCTTGCATTCTAGGGCTAAGCATATTGAAATAAAACATCACTTTTTACGTGACTATGTTCAGAAGGGAATTTTTCACTTAAAATTTGTTGATACAGACCATCAATGGGTTGATATCTTTACAAAACCCCTTGTTGAAGATAGATTCATATTCATTATGGAAAGGCTATTCATGAAACTGTGTCCAGAATAAAAATATGTTATTCAGAATGTAAAGTCTCTTGAACTCTAGGTAAGATTTTAAGATTGTTTTGCTTTCTGACTCTGAAACTTGAAGCGTTCTAAAGTAAGGAAGTTTTCATGAATTAGAAAGATTCTAATCAGAAGCAATCTTATTTATTTATCTTCCTGATTCTGAACAGTTGTTGCATTTAATGGTTGTCTTGTTGTTTGACTTCGTGTGGTTCTTAGTGCAGACAACTGCCCCACTTTCTGAGCATGCATGATTAAAGCGTGACACATTGGGTTTAGCAATTCTTGGAATTAAGTCTAAACCTTTACACTTCCCCACATGATTGCGCACATCTTTTTGTCATCATTGCAAAAATTGTCTATTTAAACTCACATCACTCACATTTTCACACTACACGCACATTTCTCCTACACTTTCAAGTATTTTCAAACCTCAAACAAACTCTCTCTCTCTCTCTCTCTCTCAAATGTTCTTCATCTTCATTCTCTCTCTCAATGGTTTAACAACAATCTTCAATGGCTCAATTATCTTCAAAGACTGCTGAACAACAACAACTTACTAAAAGCAACATACTAAGGGATTCATGAACTTACTTTCCACATTCTAGTCAATGAGCTTACAGTGTTGTGCGAAACTATCATGGATTTAAAAAACTTGAAGGAGAATGCTTTTGATTTCACAAAAACCTTGAATATTCAAGGATGGAATAAGTTTTTCGAGAGACTCACAGGTCCAGTTTACCCTGTGTTGGTCAAACAATGTTGGGTTCATGCTACTACTGAAAGGGAAACAATTACCTCTTATGTTATGAATAGGAAAATTGTCATCACTGAGAAGTCCATCGTGGACCTCATTGGTCATGATGGAAAAGGTAAAAGAGTTCACAATGCAACCATCACAGCTAAGAGGGACACTGATATTTCTCCACTCATCTTCAAAGAATGAACAAACTTTGCTGATGAAAGGGGTCCAAGTGCCAAGGATTTAACCAACAATTTAAGGGTATGGTTCAAGATTATTCTAGGTTGTATCAATCACGGGCCAAGTACCAACAGTTCTGACTACATCAACACACGTCAGAAGATTAAGCTATTTCTTCTGGAGAAAGGAGTTAAGCTGGGATTTCCATCACTTCTATTCAAATTCATCAAGGATTCTATCAGAGAATCCAGAGCTGGTGGATCCTCCAAGAAATCCAGAAGTAAGTTCATACCAAATGGAAGGTTAATCTCTGATATTATGGTGGAGAGTGGTGTGGTAGATGACTTCTGGTCAGTGGGTTGATAGAAGAGCTAGTAAAGGATGATGGGAAAGTTTTATGGGGAAAGAATTTGAAAAGTATGGTCTCATCTCCAAATTTCAAAGACCAGAAATCATTCTGACCAAGGATGATATATGTGGTACAAGAAATCCAATATATGACTACCCCATCTTCACCAAAGTAGATCATGCACAGGTTCTGATGGCTTATCTGGAAATTTGTCTCAAGGATGGAATTAACCCATTGGTGGATCCCTTTAATCTTCCAGAAACCTACCTAGATGTCCATGGTAAAAGGAAGAAAGAATTCAGAGGTGAAGGATCCTCAAGAGCTCAGAAGAATAAAAAGATAGCTATTTTTCAAGATGAATATAAGGTTCCTCTAAGTAAGTTCCAGAAGGCTATGATTCTTAAGGATGAGTCTGGGGTCATTCAACCCTCAAGAGCTTCTAGTAAGTTTCTTCCTGCTGGCACTTCTGATTCTGTTTGAATTCCGTCTAGAATCTTACCACCTACACCTCCATCCCAATCTACCTTTTTTGAACCACTTCCATTACCAACACCAGAAATAACTCCATATATTTCAACACCTGTTATCAAAATACCACCACCAAAATCTACTCAAACTTTAGCAACATCTGTCACAAAAACTCCTATAGTTTCTGCTCCTGTTTTAGAACACCAATTGATACCACCTCCATTATCTCCTCCACAAATGCAAACTACATCCATCTCACCACCATCATATGTTTCTGCTCCCCAACCAACTAAGCCAAATGTTACACCACCAAGAACATATCCTGCTAGGAGTGTCTCTGACGGACATGTTTCCAAAGGAACTCCTAAAGGAATGTTTGATTTTGAACTAGAAATCACCTCACCAAAATCATCCTCCATCATTCAATCCTCGCATCCCTTCGTCTTTGGTCCTGACTTTGATAAGTATAGAATCAACCTCACCATTAAATATCCCAAAGTCTAAACATCATCCTCTCCTGACCTTGGTAAGGTTCTAATGGAGTTTGATTCAGAATCTAAGAGGCGTTTGGAGACAGCAATTACTGTTAGTCATTCTTCTGCAAACCCTGCTGCAAGTGATTCAGCATGGGAAGCCTATAGAATCTGGATGAATTCTGAGATATCCAAAATGAAGGATCTTGGGTATACTTTGGCAGACATCAAATTTCATTCTGGATTCATGCCCTTAATGGAATTGTGGAAGTTGAGGAATTCTCAATTATGCCTTATTACACCAGAAGTCAAAGAGGCCTCTCCAGAACCCATGGAGAAGAAGAAGAAGCTCCGACAATAGAACTTGCTCAGAACATTGAATTTGCTACTCCAGAACCTTCTATTCCTGAACCTGAAGACTCTTCTATGGAAGAAGCTCCAAACCAAATTGTTGTCTTAAGAGCTTCTACGTCTCAGCCTATTCCAGTTTCTCTTCTGTGAACCTTCGAGTAGATTAAGGTTTATAATGAAAAGGTTAACGAGCGTCTGGATAAGCAAGATTTGATGTTTCAGCTGATTCTGTCAAGACTTCCTCCTCCACCACCACCTCATCCTCAAAAACCCTGGACTTTATTTACCTTAACTTTTTCACATTTTTTTCTTTTGTTTCTTATCAACAGTACTTTGAACTGCCTTTTGGTATGTTTTTAATTAATGAAGTTGTTTTGTTTTTCGTTTTTTTGTCTTTTATCTTTTTGATTGATGACAAAGGGGGAGTAAACATAACATTCTAAAGGGGAAGAATTAAGAGTTTATTTTGATATCTAAATTCCTAAGTAAAAACCCAAACATTGGTTAAATGTTTATATTAACAAATACTTTGAGAAAAGTTTGTTAAGTGTTTTTATAGGGTTATCTCTCAAGAATCAGAATGTTTTGTTAAGCTTCTTTCTCAAGAATCAGAATGGCTCTCAAAGAAGTTTCTGAAGAAAGGTTCTCAAAAAAGTCTCTAAAGAAAAAAGAAGTTTCTAAAGAAAGCTCTTCTAAAGAAAAGAATTTTCTGAAGTAAGGTCTATCAAAAGGATGATGTTACCAACCAGTGCTCTGGACAACATCAACCAACTTCTAAAGTTAAACCAGATTCTAACTAATTATGCATTCTGGTACTTCAACAGGTAAGTCAGGAAAGTGTTCTTTCATTCTGAGTTTATCTTTATAGGATTATACATCTCAGGGAGAGCTTTGTGCTTCTGTAAGATGTATTCTTGTGTGATTACCCTGAACAAAATTGTTCATCAAAATACATGTTTTGTCATCATCAAAAAGGGGGAGATTGTTAGAACAAGATTTGGTTATGCATTTGTACCTTGAGTTTTGATGATAACAATGTTGCATTTATGTGAAAACAATTTTTGTACCCTAATGGTTTGTTATTGTGTAGATTTAACAACCAGCTTTAATTCTGATTATATGATATGCAACATCATCAGTTTTGGAACTTTGCAATCCAAAATCGCTTTTGCGCTGCTTTTAGAAGTTCTGAAAGACGTCAATATTGTTGTTGTAACGTTCTTTTTGCTTCTGTGTCATCTCACCCATCATAAGCTTATGAGGAGACTCTATATTGGTGTTGCAATGTTCTCTCAGTTTTTGCTTCTGGACGTGATTCTGATCAACAAGCTTCTGAAGAATGGCAAGCTTCTGAAGTTGTGTTATGTAGCTGAAGACTCTGAAGATATCAAGATAGACGATTGAAGTTATCAATGTTCTGACAGAGGATTCTGAAGACTCTGAAGATTCTGAAGACACTGAAGAACTCAACTAGACTACTGACACTGTCAAGGTTCTGTCCCAAAATTCTGAAGTTTCTGAATCCAACTCTCTACTTCTTCACTTCATGCTTCAATCATCTTTTATCAGAAGCCAATGAATCTAAAGATAAGATCAAATAGGAACGTGATCAATTAATACATAGTACAAATCGAACAACCTTTCCACTACCTGATTTTATGCGTAAGGACTGTACTTTTCATCACACCTGTCACTGAATATGTGGGTGAAAGGATAGTAATGAAGGAGAAGAACGATCCAAAATGCATCGGAATTTAAAATTTCTCCTTTAGTGATCCTTACGAATGGCATGATCAATGATAGAATCATTACCTCTTGTGGCGATTGTAACCTTTGATGCAGATCTACGGAGCGATCACGAATGTATTGCGATGACAACGCCTCTACTCAGTCCATATGAATGGATTCCTTCAATCTCAGTGCTAGCTGCTACGAATGAAGGCTTTAAGTGAGAGAGAGAGAGAGAGAGAGAGAGAAACTAAATTGTAACTGCACAAATGCTTCTATGCAAGGGTTCTATTTATAGAACCACTTGTGTGGGCTGCAAGCTAAAAATCCCACTCAAGTGTATGTGGCCCATATCTTATAATATGCCAAAAAACACTTAAGCGCATGGTACCTTACCATATTTCGTATTCTACTTAAGTACACCGTGCCTTACGATGTTCTATAATTCACTTAAGTGCACCGTACATTACGGTATTCCTTAGTTACTCTATCTCTCATCAATCTGTCCTTTTGTGTGTGACTCTGTAGGTTTTCGCGGCATTGGCAATTATATTAAATCACGTATTTAACATAATAAATAGTAAGCGGTATCTAGAAACACATCACTACTACCCAAGACACGAAAATGTCATTTGATCTGACAAATACTTCTATGATAATACTTATGTGTATAATTACCCTTTTGCCCTTATGTCTATATTGAACACAAGGCATAGACCGTGTTATCCTTGTCCAGTTCAATATTGGGCCCATAGACATTTATCCTGTTACGCAGAATGGGAAAATTCCATCTAGGTCACTCATGTCCCTTAGCATGCTTCGTGGAGTACCCATCAACTGTCTTTATGGTCATCCAGTTATGGACAATGTTTGATCAGCAATAAGGCACTCGACTCTACATCTAGGGTCCATAGTGGTTTCAGGTCGAAGGGTGATATACACCATTATCACCATGAGAATAACTTATGACACTTTACATAACATTTTATATAGTATTCTCATAGCGGGTCAATCCAGTATAAACATTACTCTTAATATCCATACCTATGTTTAAGACTTGATAACTCCTTATCCATGATCCATGAGATGTGATCATCAGTCTATATACATAATAGTTTTAATGCTTTAATGTTATCCCACTTCACAATAAAGCTCGACTATGGATACTTTAAGAATAGTGTCCTTATGTTTAATGTGATCTCATGATTAAGTCACACTTGATACATTAAATGGACTATCTATTCTAGGGACTTTATTAGACAAACATAATAAAGAAAAAGCCTTTTATTATTAATAAATAATTCGATACAAGTACCAAAAGTATTGGCCTTTAGGGCTTACACCCAGCTCTTCCTGACCTCCATATATCAAGAATGAGTCCTTAGTCCTTCTCAAATATTTAAGGATATTCTTGACAGCTACCCAATGAGCATCACCAGGATCAGATTGGTACCTACTCGTTGCACTTAAAGCATACGAGACATCTGGTCGAGTACATAACATGGCATACATGATAGATCATATTGCAGATGCATATGGAATCTTATTCATGCTATCCCTTTCTTCCTTAGTTGAAGGGGATTGTGTTTTTGATAGACACGGGCCATGTTGCATAGGTATGAATCCTTTCTTGGAATCATGCATATTAAAGCATCTCAGCACTTTGTCTATGTACGTACTCTGACTTAGGCCAAGCATTTTTTGTGATCTATCTCTATAGATTCTGATTCCTAATATATAGGCTGCTTCACCTAGGTCCTTCATAGAAAAGCATTTCCCTAACCAAGACTTTACTTGTTGTAGGGTAGAGACATCGTTTCCAATGAGTAATATGTCATCTACATATAATACCAGGAAAACGATCATGCTCCCACTAACCTTCTTGTAGACACAAGGCTCATCTTCGTTCTTGATGAATCCATATTGTTTTACTGTTTCATCAAAACGAAGATTCCAGCTTCTGGAAGCTTGCTCCAATCCATAGATTGATCTTTGTAACTTACATTTCTTTTGGGCTTCTTCTGGTATGTCAAATCCTTCAGGTTGTGTCATGTACACATCCTCAAGAAGATTCCCATTAAGGAAAGCAGTTTTGACATCCATCTGCCATATTTCATAATCATGATATGCAGCGATAGCAAGTAAAATCCGAACAGATTTAAGCATTGCAACTGGTGAAAAGGTTTCATCATAGTCAACCCCATGAATTTGTTTATATCCTTTTGCAACCAGTCTTGCCTTATAGGTATGTACCTTACCATCCATGTCAGTCTTCTTTTTGAAGACCCACTTGCATCCTATAGGGTTAACTCCTACAGGAGGTTGTCCAAACTTGGTTTGTGTACATGGAATCCATTTAAGATTTCATGGCTTCTAGCCACTTCTCAGAATCGGGACCAGTTATGGCCTCTTGGTAGGTCACAGGCTCATCTTGATCCATGAGTAATACATCACCTTGATCAGTTATGAGATATCCATATCTCTCAGGTAGGTGACGTATCCTGCTTGACCTACGCTGGTCTTGTTCTACTTGAGCAGGTTGCTCTTCCACAACTACTTGTGTTTCTTGCTCTAATTCCTCCATAGGTGTATCAATGCTTTGTGATTCTTGAATTTCTTCAAGCTCTACTTTCCTCCCACTGATTCCTTTAGAAATAAAATCCCTTTCTAGGAAAACTCCAGTTCGAGCGACAAACACTTTGCCCTCAGAAGGATTGTAGAAGTAATACCCTCTTGTTTCTTTAGGATACCCCACAAATAAGCATTTGTCAGATTTGGACTCAAGCTTAGTTGAAATTTGTCATTTCACATAAACTTCGCAACCCCAAATCTTCATGTAAGACATATGTGGTTTCTTACCATTCCATATCTCATATGGTGTCTTCTTAACCTTTTTGGATGGAACACGGTTATGTGTGTAAGCTACTGTGAATAGTGCATGTCCCCAAAAGGAGTTTGGAAGATCGGCGTGACTCATCATGGATTGGACCATGTCTAACAGGGTTCAATTTCTTCTCTCAGATACACCATTCCATTGGGGTGTTCCAGGAGGAGTAAGTTGGGATAGGATCCCACACTCTTTCAGATGGTCATCAAACTCTAGGCTTAAATACTCACCACCTCGATCTGATCGAAGAGTTTTAATATTCTTACCTAGTTGGTTTTGTACTTCATTCTTGAATTCCTTGAACTTTTCAAAGGACTCTGATTTGTGTTTCATTAAATACACATAACCATATCTACTGAAATCATCAGTAAATGTGATGAAGTACTGAAAACCTCCTCTGGCTGGTATGTTCAGTGGTCCACATACATCAGTATGTATAAGGGCCAAAAGATCATTAGCTCTTTCACCTTTTCCTGTGAATGGAGACTTTGTCATCTTTCCAATTAAACAAGATCTGCATGTCTCATATGATTCATAATCAAAAGAATCCAAGAGTCCATCTTTATGGAGTTTGGAAATGCGTTTCTCATTTATGTGGCCTAATCGACAATGCCAAAGGTAAGTTGGATGTAATTCATTAGGTTTCATCCTTTTAGTATTAATGTTATAAATAGGCATTTCAAGATCAAGGACATATAGTCCATTGTTCATTTGTGCAGTAGCATAGAATATATCATTTAAATAAATTGAGCAACAATTGTTCTTTATTATAAATGAAAAACCAAATTTGTCCAAACAAGAAACAGAAATAATATTCCTACTAATTGTAGGTACATAATAACAGTTCTCTAACTGAATTATTAAACCACTAGGTAAAGTCAATACATAAGTTCCTACGGCTAAAGCAACAACCTTTGCTCCATTGCCAACTCGTAGGTCAACTTCACCTTTTTCCAAATCTCTACTCCTTTTTAGCCCCTGCACATTGGTACAAATGTGAGAACCGCATCCAGTATCTAATAACCATGATGCAGAAGTAGATAAATTAATTTCAATAACAAAAATACCTGAAGTTGAAGTCTCTACTCCATTCTTCTTATCTTCCAGGTACTTTGGGCAGTTTCTCTTCCAGTTTCCGGTCTTACCGCAATGGAAGCAGGTACCTTCCTTTGCTATGCCTCAACTAGGCTTCAAAGCAGCAATAGTGGGTTTGGGTTTGGCAACTTCCTTGCCTTTCCCTTTATCACCCTGCTTGGTGGGTCTTTTGTTATGTCTCTTTCCATTTCTGATCATCAGAATGGACCTCCCTTTTGACTTCAGATTCTGCTCAGCAGTTCTTAACATGGCTAGCAGTTCAGGAAGAGATTTATTCATATCATTCATATTTAAATTTAGGAAAAATTGACTGAATCTATCTGGCAACGATTGCAAGATCAAATCAGTCGCAAGTTCCTTTCCGAGGAGAAAACCCAACCTCTCAAGGTTTTCCACATACCCAATCATCTTGAGCACATGGGGACCTACAGGGGCTCCCTCAGCTAACTTGCCTTGAAAAAAGGCTTTTGAAACTTCAAACCTTTCATGCCTTGCTTGCTCTTTATAGAGCATCTTCAGGTGTTCGATCATATCGAACGCTGCCATGTTCTCATGTTGCTTTTGCAACTCTGAGTTCATGGTAGCTAGCATGAGACAAGCAGTTTCATTGGCATCATCGACATGCTTCTTATAAGCATCTCTTAATGCCTTAGGTGCAGAACTAGGAGGTTCCTCTTCAGGAACAGTTTTCTCCAAGACATACAGCTTTCTATCATGTTTGAGGATAATCCTCAGATTTCGGTGCCAATCCAGAAAATTTGTCCCAGACAATTTTTCCTTGTCAAGGATTGATCGTAAAATGTTGTTACAGGTGTTTGTTGTCATGGTAATCTACATGAAAATAATGAAAATATAAGTATCAATAACATATTTAATTAGGCCTTTAATTAAATATGCTCCCACTATTTTACTCAAAATAAATGACCCTCACCATTTGATTCGGAAAATCCCGTTGGAAGATTTTCTAGTGGGTCGAGATCCACATTTCACTTTGTTTTAAGTCCGCGTAGGAGGATTACACAAAACTAGGTTATTTAGGTAGGAACTCCTTCCAATTGTATCTAATACAACTCTCGAATATTTTAGTTGGGTGAATAACTCCTTATTCCAATCCATCACATGGATCATTTCCAACTCTTGCTTCTAAACATATATAATCTTATTATAATTTGTTTAGTTAAGTTTGACCCATTGTTTTAGCAATTGGATATTATAATTATCCCATCGCACCTTACTAATATAGAACATGCACCTCGCGTAGGCGAAACCTACATTATCTGATACTAGTCTTGATGAGTGCTAAAACTTGGAAAGCATAAACTTTATATTTAATTTGAGGGAATTTGCAATTATTCTGATTTCACCGGCTTATTTATCATATAAATCGTCTCTCACATGCATCAACATACATTCACATGCATCAACATACATAATGAAACAATTATGGCCCCTAGCGCAATTGTTCTCCCAAGCCAATGAGAGAACCTAAGCTAACCTAATAACGATCTAAGCTTCTCCAATCAAGATCTTCAATATGTCTTGAGCATCCACTATCGAGAAACCATCTTCTCTCCGTAGCCTTAAGACATTCCACCTACAACTTAAACAAGGGAAGGAGGTACCCAATTTTCGTTGGGTCCTTGTGTGTGAGTGAAACTTTGTTTGCATTTCGGCAACCATTGGAAAATGCCTTTAGGAACCAAAAATCTCCTAAATCGGCATTTAGCAATAGTGTGTCCCCTCTTGCAACAATATAGACAATTTAAGTTTGGATGAGAGTTGCTTTTGCTAACTTGATTTTTTACCACATAAGTGTATTTTGATAAGTATTATTCATGTTACTTCTAAAATGTGATTGATCAATAGCAAAGGTAACTTTAGGTTGTAAAGCCTTGTCTAATTTAGCTTGAAGAGTTCTAACCTCTCTTTGCCAAATGTGACAAGTTTCACATCCAGACCATCTAAGCCAAAATCCCCTATCATCTTCAGTTTTTCCTTTAGTAACCTCTATGATAGATTTCTTAAGAGTTTATAATTCCTTTTCAGAATCAGAAACCTTCTTTTCTAAATACCAGAAAATCTTCTTATTTGAGGCTAAGCATTTAAAAGTTTCCTTGGCCTCATTGTGTAGAGTACTAAAGGCTTTTTGCAAATCAAAATAAGACATTTTATCAACATGATCATATTTAGAATGACTTACATTCTTTTTCTTCTTTTGATGAGCCATAAAACAAAGATTTACCTTTTCTTCTTCATAACTTGAGTTACCATTTCTTGAGGGCTCACTATCGCTCTCCCATGCAATGTATGCTCTTTTAGCTTTGCTAGATTTCTTGTGACGTTCATCTTTTCCTTTGTCTTTCTTCAACAATGGAAAATCCGTCCTATAGTGATCGGCCTTTCCGCAATTGTAACATGAGCCTCTTGACTTACTTGTCTTACTCTTTTCTTGATTTGAGAATTTTGATTGTCTTCTATAATTGACTATATTTTTATCCAAATGTTGAACTTCATTATTTCTAAGGTATCGATTATACCTCCTTACAAATAACCCCATGTCTTCATTCGAATCTTTATCATCATCACTTGATTCACTCTCACACGTATCATTGGTGGATGACTTAGAACTTGAAGCCTTTAAAGCGATAGACTTCTTTTCGGTGTCCTTTGCTTTCTCCTTCTTTTCCTTCTTTTGACTCTTTTCATGTTTCTCAAGGTTCATGAGCTCTTTCTCATGCTATTGAAGCTTACCAAACAATGTTGTCATGTCCAATGTTCTTAGATCATTGGCTTCCTTAATCGCGATGATCTTTGGTTGTCATTCCCTGTTAAGACATCTTAAGATTTTGTTAGTAGCAACATCATTAGGGGTAGTTTTATCAAGAGAATTTAACCGATTGATTAGATGATAAAATCACTTTTGCCTATCAGCAATGGTTTCACCATCCTTCATATGAAAAAGGTCAAATTCTTGAGTCAAAGTATTGAGTCTAGCTAGTTTGACATCATTGGTTCCCTCATGGGCAATTTGCAATGAGTCCCACATAACTTTAGCACTAGTATAATAGGAAACCATATAATACTCATCAACGCCTAAGGCGGAAATGATCATACTCTTGGCTTTCCAATCATAGTTGTACTTTTTCTCATCCTCTTCATTCCAATGTGCTTCAGGTTTAGGTATAACCACACCAACCGCATTGGTCACAGTTATTTCCATAGGACCATCTTGGATGACTTTCCATACCTTCCTATCAACAGAGTTGATATGAATACGCATACAATCTTTCCAATAACTGTAGTTTTCACCAGTGAAAATAGGCGCTCTATTATACACCCCTTTAAGATCGTTATCCATTTTCTAAAAAGTTATATGTGAAGCACTAGATGAACTGGTGCTCGTGATACCACTTGTTAGACGATAGTACCTATCTAGAAGGGGGGGTGAATAGATCAAGTATTTAAAAATTTAGTGCTTTTTAAATTATTTTTTTAAAGGTTGCGAAAGCTCCCTAGACCACGATCGTCTAAACGATCAGTTACTCGAAAGATCGGATATGCGTGAAACCTAATGGAATGACTAAGATAAAGTTAATCAACAACAATCTTAATCAATCGATCAAATACACAAACTCTTGATATAGCTACCACCAATGATGAATTAAAACAATGAGAAAACAAGCAAAATATTGATAAACTTGTGTGAAGTTAATTTTAGCAAACACTTGGTGTGCACACTACACCAAGTCTTAATTTCACTAGAATTGATTGTGCATAATTTTCCTTAGTTACAATCAAAGTGATTGCAACAATTGATCAAACAACTTTAGTGCACAACAATTAAGCGAAATTAAGTTTCCAATTAGTTTCACACAAGATTCAATTTATGCATAAATTAAAGAGTTAGAGAAAGAGAGAACAACACCAAATTTGTTTAGGCAGTTCCCCTTTCGTCCTCGCTTCGGGTACGTCTGCCCCCAATTTTAAAACTAGAATTGAGATATTTATTATCAATTGCAAAGTTTCTACAAGAGAAGAAATAATCACCACCAAGCAAACCTAAGTGTTGTTGTAGATCCTATTCACTTCTCTCCCCTTGATTCGAGTTGAATCGAGTGCTTCAAAAGTTCCAAACAAACCTCTGATTGTAACTACCTTATTGCAAGAACTCCAAGTTCTCAAAATCTCTAGCTCGGCTGATTTGGGTAGGATATGCATGAAACCTCGATTGTAGCTACCTTATATTGCAAGAACCCCAAGTTCTCCAAAACTCTAGCTCAGCTGATTTCAATCGCGACACGCTTGAACCCAAACCTTTCTTCACAATCCTCTAGTTACCGTTGCTCATTTGAATGAACCCGTCGTTCTTCAAACCTTTCACTTGGCTGAATCTATGAAGCAAAGATTTGTTCAAAAAACCCAAATCTTGGAGGACAAAACCCTAAGATTTTATTCAAGAAAAACCCACTAAAAACCTCTACCCAAACCTAGATACACAATCCTATTTGGACGTTATCACCATAATAATGCACTATGATCAACAAAAATTATTATGTGTAGTTGTTGAAACATACAACGAAGAATGAAGATGAAGAGGAACTTTAGTGTATATCTTTCACTTTTCTTGTTGTGTCATGAAAATGAGACTCAAGTGAAAAACACAGCAGAATGTTTTAGCAAAAACACATAGCAGAAAAATGAGTGAAATCAGCGACCACTCGACCTGTTCACACTAGGGACTCGACCTGTTCAGACCCGCAGCAACACAATTCAAATAAAATAGGTTATGAGTCGACTCAAACAGGGAGATGACTCGACTCATCTTGTTTCTCCAAAAATTACTCGACCTATGACTCAACCTGTTCAGACCCGCATCAACATAATTCAAATAAAACAGGTTATGAGTCGACTCAAACAGAAGATGAGTTGACTCATCTTGTTTTTCTAGAAATGAGTCGACTCATAAACTCGACCTGTTCAGACCCGTGAGTTACAAAGAAAATGACATGCATGAATGAGTCAACCGCTCCAAAGCATGAGTCGACTCAAAGATTTTAAATGGTCAAAAATGAGTTTTTAAGATGTATTTAGGTCAATCCAAACCATTCTCTTATGAACCTAAGGTACCAACAATGATCAAGTGCAATATTGACATATATGAGATGCCCCTATATGCATATACATATTGAATTGATACTTTGAGCATGTTAAAGAATGAATGCACTCTACGATATGATGACACCGTCCAAAGTACACAGTATGAGCTACTAAAGTGTTTGACATCATTAACACAAGGATTAAGAACCTTTTCCCTCACACTGGGTTGTATTAGATTGTTATCTTTTATCTTTATAGTTGAATAAGCACTTGGGAGAGTGCTCGAGTGAAAGTTAGAGGTGTCTCAAATTCAGGGAGAACCCTGATCGAATCTTCACGGGTAGTAGTAGAAAAGTGGCTCTCGACTAAGTGAGCTTAGATAAGACCAATTGTACTTATGACTATTAGGAGTAAATTTATTTCTATAGGGATTCCTAAATAAAAATTCAGTGGTTGTATTAGGAAAAGAGACATTGAACTATGAGAGTTCAAATCAGACCAATTTGTACTTTTGACTATTATGAGTGAATATTCTTTGATTGGGTTAACGCCCTCCAAACATAGGTCATTTTCCCCCAAACTAGGTTACCAGTTCATGTGTTATTTATATTTTGCCTTTATTTTGTATGGTACACATTTAACTTGTAATACACATTGTTACGATATCTTGTCATCCTAAGAATAGAACTTCTGAAAATACATCATAATTTGGGGTTTTCCTATTTCTTACTATTTTATCTTTCTCCTTATTTCTCCTTAATATTTTTATTTCACCAAAGTTGTCTATATGTCTTGTGAGTGAAAAATACTCATGAGGAAAATGTTACATTGTGTCGTGCCATTGTTTATTTCAAGAGTATGATTCTCTTGAAGATTTTTGTTTGGTTCTAGAGATAAACCATTGAAAATCTATGTATGGTTCTAGAACTTATTCCAATAAAAGTTATGTTTGGTATTGAGATTGGTCGGTAAATCTCTACTTGGTTTATGAGTTCACCCCATAGAAAATCTCTTGTTTGGTTGGGGGCTAAGTTAGTGTAAAATCTCAATTAGCTTGTAACTGAGGTTCGTAAGCATAATCTGTAAAAGCTTGAGATTATTAGTCAAACTCTCATAAAGATCTCTTAGGGACAAAAGTAGGCCAACATTCGGTCAAACCTGTATAAATTTTGGTGGCATCTCTCTAACCCTATCTCTTTAACCCTATCTCTTTAATTTATGTCATTTATCTTATTATTTTATTTCTTTCTGATGCGTTTCTGTCTGTTTTTTAATACTAACACAGATTGCTGTTTTAAATAAGAAATATTTTAAATTAATCATGAATTTTAAATTCTATAATTTAAACTCCTTGTTGTACTTGAAGTGACTTGTTCAACATGTACCTAGTAAGATGGAAGATGATAATAATCCTTTATCAAGTGAGGTAAAGATGTTTGAAGCGTTTTTCTACTCACCTCTCTTCAAGTATATTATGGTTTATTAAAAAGGTGTATTGAATCAATAAGGATTCTATTTGAAGACTTAAAGTGACTCAATTGATTATTTTACACATATTAAAAAAAGTGTAATAAATAAAGAAAGATAATGAAATTTTTTCTAAAGTATTCTTTTATCATGTATTGAGAGTGATAAAAGTAGTCATAATTAAAAAGTACAATTGTAAAAAATAAATTAATTTGCATTGTAAATTGAAATAGATCATTCATTTTATAATACTTTATTATTTCAAATGTATTACTCATTGTGGAAGGGATGAAATGAATTATTTAATGATAGTCGACCTCTAGGATTGTGGTAAATTATTTAATGATTAGTCCACCTCTAGGATTGTGGAATTTGATGAATGGGCTGGTTAATGATTAGTCCACCTCTAGAGTTATGGAATTTGATGCTATTCTTTATGGGTATGAAAATGAAAACAAAGGTTTTAAAAATCATTCAAATGAATCTAAGGGAGTTGAGTCGTCTTTGAAGTATATCATCCTCTTATGGAAGTTAGCCTAAAAACTTTTAAAGAATCTGGGATGCTAAAAATAAAAGGGTCACTAACTTAAATAGAGGGATAAATTGGTAGATATAATCAAACACTATAGAAATTATTTTGCATGGGATTATCATGATATTCATGGTTTGGATAGGGCATTAGTCGAACCCGGGTTACGAATGAATGAGTGGTACAAGCCACACAAACAAGTGACAAAATGAGATTGAATCCTCAATAGATGCCTTAGATCAAATATGAGTAGATTTGATGTAGGATTTAATCCTTTGATTGTTAGTTGTTTTCAACTTTTGATTACAAGCAAAGATTCTAGCTTCAAATGTTGCTTTCAATATGAGTATTATCCATTAATGATTTATTGAGTTTCCACCCACTTGCAAGTCGGTAAGGGTGTTATGGTGACTATTGTCCATATCTTACAATGTAATATTTACACTATTCATGCAAAAATTCAAACTTAAGTCACATAATTTTTTTTTCATCCAACTCATAATGCAACATATGAAACATTTGTTTACACCTAAAAATATTCTAAATTGTTAGTCGAATGTAGTATATAGATGAATTTGATTTAGTTGAAATCTTGATATCCAAATAAAGGTTAATCGAATTAAAAACAATCAAAATATGAAATAGACAATTTTTTTCCTAAATCTATTAAGGCGTTGAATTGTAATTCCTTGTATCGAAGCAAGTTGCTCGACAGAAGCAAGGAAGTGTCGAACCACCTAATGTGTTGAGTAGTGTTAGCTATTTTGGACTTTTATAATTTTGGACTTTTATAGTTTGGGGCTTTGACTTGAGGTCCAAGTTAACCTAAATCTATAAATAGAGGGAGTAACCTTTATTTTTGTAACAGAGGTGAATAGAGTATTCATAACACTTGTAATTCATAGTATTTTACAGTTGCAAAGTGAATAAGAAGTTTTCCACAGTTTGTGGATAGAGAGAAACTCTGTAGAATTTTATTACTCTTCTCCTTCATCGTTCTTTATTTTCTTTCTTTCTCCATTGTTCTTCTCTTTTCGTTGTTATTGTGTGGGTAGTTACAATCTTGTTCATCAAGATTGATTGAAATTCTCCATAGGTTTTGGGGGATTTCCAACATCTGGTATCAGAGCTCCGGTTAATCGATTCATGGAAAGACACCATGGCAACGAATCATCCAAACGGGAACTTTCCAACAAATCTTCCGATTCTCAAGAACGCCAATTATGAGAATTGGTGCAAGCAGATAAAGGTTGTGTTATGTTATCAAGATCTCTGGGATCTTGTGAAGGAAGGAGTAGCAACGCTTGCAAAAGTCGCGACGGATCAAGAAAAGGATGCACATAAAGAATTGAAGAAGAAAGATTATAAAGATCTCTTTATAATCCATCAATGTGTTGATGCAGATAACTTTGAAAAAGTTAGTGATGCAGAGTCAGCAAAAGAAGCATGGAAAATTCTAGAGAAATCATTTGGAGGCGCGGAGAAGGTGAAAGAGGTGAGGTTACAAACTCACAAAAGAACGTATGAATTGCTTCAGATGGAAGACAATGAAAGTATAACTGATTTCTTCACCAAGGTTACGAAACTGGTGAATCAAATCAAGGTATGTGGAGAAGTGTTGACATCAAGATCTGTTGCTGGAAAGATCTTGAGGTCGTTGGCTCCAAAGTTCGACCACGTGGTAGTAGCCATAGAAGATTCGAAAGCTTTATCAAAACTGACAAAGGAAGAGCTTCAAGGGACGCTTGAATCTCATGAACAAAGAATGGATGAAAGAGTTGCAGGAAAGTAGAAGAGTGATATGGCTTTGCAGGCTCAATCAACAAAATAAATAAAAGGAAAAGGAATCTAGAACCGAAACAAGGGCAGAAGAGGCTACAATAATTCGAATGGTTGAAATCAACAAGAAGGAAACTAGTCGAATCAGAGAAAACCCTGGAACCAAGGCAACCAAAGAGGTGGTGTTGCAGGTAGAGGAAGAGGTGGTGGTCAAAAGCCAGACAAGAGTCACATTCAGTGTTACAATTGTTAGAAGTATGGTCAATATTCTAGTGATTGTCCAGAAAAGAAAAAGAATCAAGAAACTTATGCAAAGCTGGTGAAACACGAAGAAGAAGAGACGTTGTTGATGGTTATAACAAGAGAAGAAGAGAGATTCAAGGACCAGTGGTACTTGGACTCAGGATGCTCAACACACATGTCTGGAAGAAAAGATTGGTTTGTCAACATAAAGCCCTCAATAAAGAACATGGTGAAATTTGCAAATGGCAACACTCTAGCAGCTGAAGGTGTTGGTGATGTTCTGATTATGAGGAAAGATGGCAAGAGGTCAGTAATTTCAAATGTGTTATACATACCAGGCATGAAGAGTAATTTGCTCAGCATAGGGAAGTTGGTCGAAAAGAACTACAAGGTGTCGATTGAAGACAAAATGATGAGAGTTCTCGACTTAAATGGAAGGTTGATCTTGAAGGATCCAATGTCTCAGAATAGAACCTTCAAGATTGAACTAAATGTGATGGAGCATAAATGCCTTGCAACAGCAGCCAATAGAGACGAATGGATATGGCATTACAGACTTGGCCATCTCAATTTTAAAGACATCAGAGATTTGAAGAGAAGAAATATGGTTTCAGGATTACCAGAAATTGACATTCCAAACGAAGTATGTGAAGAATGTCTGCAAGCAAAGCAACATAAGAACAACTATAGTAAGGATGCAGGAAGCAGGTCGAAGGAAATTCTTGAAGTCATATACTCTGATGTATATGATCCTCTCCAGGTAGATTCGATTGGAGGTAACAAATACTTTGTTACATTCATAAATGATTTCAGTCGAAAATTGTGGTCTTACCTGATCCAGAAGAAAAGTGAAGTGATCGAGGTATTTGACAAGTTTAAATATATGGTCGAAAGACAGAGCGGTCGAAAGATCAAGATTTTGAGAACTGGTGGTGGTGGAGAATATGTGTCAAAAGATTTTGATACATTATGTGTGAAAGAAGGGATTGTGCATGAGGTGGTGCCACCATACACTCCACAACAGAATGGAGTCGTAGAAAGG
Organism: Lathyrus oleraceus; assembly: GCF_024323335.1. Taxonomy (NCBI): domain Eukaryota; kingdom Viridiplantae; phylum Streptophyta; class Magnoliopsida; order Fabales; family Fabaceae; genus Lathyrus; species Lathyrus oleraceus. The sequence goes on from NC_066581.1 coordinate 351,445,326, forward strand.
AAGAATAGAACTATTATGAATATGGTTAGAAGTATGTTGAAGGGCAAGTATCTACCCAAAGAATTATGGGGAGAAGCTGTGTCGACTGTGACATATATCCTGAACAGATGTATGACGAAGAAGCTAGAAGGAATCACGCCAGAAAAATATTGTTCTGGTGTCAAGCCTAGCTTGAGTCATCTAAGGGTGTTTGTATTTATAGCACATAGACATGTACCAGATCAGTTGAGAAGAAAATTTGATGATAAGTCGAATCAGATTATCCTGATAGGATATCATTCGACTGGAGGATACAAGTTGTTCTACCCAATGAATAAGCAGGTGGTGATCAGCAGGGACGTGATCATAAATGAGCTTAGAGAATGGGATTGGACTGAGAATGTCAAGAAATATTCAGTGAGAATATTTTGTGATGAACCAGCTAGTGAAGTCGAAAGAGAAGTTTGGCAGAAAGAAGTCAGAGGTGAAGCAAGCACAAGCATACCTCAAAGAACAAGACACATGCCTGCAAGGTTGCAAGAATGTGTGATTACATCAGATGGTGTGGTCAATGAAGAAGGTGAGTTGGTACATTATGCTTTCTACGCAGATGTCGAACCTGTCAATGCAGTTGAGGCATTGAAAGATTCGAAGTGGATGAAAGCAATGGACGAAGAACTGAAGTAAATTGAAACACTTGGTCACTTGTTGAATTTCCCCAAAATAAGAAGGCAATCGATGTGAAGTGGGTATACAAGGTAAAGCTGAATCCCAAAGGAAAAGTGACTCGACACAAGGCAAGACTTGTGGCGAAAGGATTTCTTCAGAAAGAAGGAATTGACTTTGATGAAGTTTTTGCACCTGTTGCTAGGATCGAAACGATCAGGTCGGTTATTGGTCTAGCAAACATGAACAACTGGTAGATGTGCCAGATGGACGTGAAATGTGAATTCCTTAATTGCCCCTTAGAAGAAGAAGTTTATGTTGCACAACCAGTTGGGTTTGTGAAACATGGCGAAGAAAGAAAGGTGTACAGGCTGTATAAAGCCCTGTACGGACTTAAACAAGCTCCAAGATCTTGGAACAAGAAGATAGATGGATTTCTAAGGGAGAAGGAATTCGTGAAGTGCAAATCTGAACATGAAGTGTATGTAAGAAGAAGCAAGAGTGAATTGCTTATACTATGTCTCTATGTCGATGACCTGTTGATAACAGGTAGCTGCAAGAAGGAGATCGAAGACTTCAAAGGTGATCTCAACAAGGAACTCGAAATGTCAGATCTGGGTGACATTTGATATTTTCTTGGCATTGAATTCTACAAGAGTGGTAGAGGTTTGATGATGCATCAAAGAAGGTATGCAGGCAAAATTCTCAAGAGATTTGAGATGCAAGATTGGAACCCAACTTCGACTCGAGCTGAGCTCCGATTACAACTGACGAAAGATTCAGATGAAGATGATGTCGACCAAACCCAATATATAAGACTTATTGTGTCACTTCGATACCTTTGTCACACAAGGCCTGACTTAGCATACAGTGTAGGTATGGTGAGTAGGTTCATGCAAAAGCCAAAGGTATCACATCTAGCTGCGGCAAAGAGGATACTAAGGTATCTGAAAGGAACTCTCGACTATGGTATTTTATTTCCTGCAACTGATGAAGGAAAAGAATGCAAATTAGTGGGATACACCGACTCAAGTTGGTGTAGTATTGATGAGGATCAAAAACCCACACTTGGCTATGTGTTTATGCCAGGTGGTGCACCAGTTGCTTGGAGTTCGAGAAAAGAGTCAGTAGTGGCATTATCATCGTGTGAAGCAGAATACATAGATGTTTCTCTTTGTACATGTCAAGCAACATGGATGGTGAATCTGAACAAAGAGATAACAGCGAAGAGTCATGGAACAATTACCATGAAGATCGACATCATGTCAGCTATCAATCTGGCGAAGAATCCAATAGCACATGGTCGAAGCAAGCACCTTGAGATGAGGTTCCATTATCTTCGAGAGCAGGTAGCAAATGGGAAGATGAACGTGGAACACTGCAGAACTGAGAATCAGATTGCAGACATCATGACGAAGGGAATGCAGGTCGAAGTGTTCAGAAGACTAAGAGCTATGATGAATGTAGATAGCTTAGACACAATGAATTAGGTGGTGTGTTAAATTATAATTCCTTGTGTCGAAACAAGTTGCTCAACAGAAGCAAGGAAGTGTCGAACCACCTAGTGTGTTGAGTAGTGTTAGCTATTTTGGGCTTTTATAGTTTTGGGCTTTGACTTGAGGTCCAAGTTAACCTAAATCTATAAATAGAGTGAGTAACCATTATTTTTGTAACAGAGGTGAATAGAGTATTCACAACACTTGTAATTCACAGTATTTTGCAGTTGCAAAGTGAATAAGAAGTTTTCCACAGTTTGTGGGCAGAGAGAAACTCTGCAGAATTTTATTACTCTTCTCCTTCATCGTTCTTTACTTTCTTTTTTTCTCAATTGTTCTTCTCTTTTCGTTGTTATTGTGTGGGTAGTTACAATCTTGTTCATCCAGATTGATTGAAATTCTCCATATATTTTGGGGGATTTCCAACATAAAATTGTAAAGATCATGAGAATGTCAAACATAAACAAAGACATATAAAAATTGGCATTTTAAGAATTTGTCCGCATTCCATAATTATAGTGTCATTTATTGAAACACTTATCTTTACTGATCTGAAAGAATGGTGCATGTGTGGATGAAGAAAATGAAAAATTATGTAAAATAGGGAAAATCAAGTCAAATATTAATACAACTGAAAAATCACACACTATCGGTGAAAATATCTCAATATAGCTAGATTTTTTTTGTAGACACACGTTTTTTTAGCTATTTCTTAATTTTTTTTTGCTAAAAATCCAACATTATATTTAATACTCTTTAGAGTTTAGGAACTTAGAGTTAAAAGAATCATAGTTGAGAGATGTTAATTGGTTCATCGGCTATAGCTTTTTAATTCAACGACACAAGTCAATCTCAATAATTTTTTTTATAAAATATAATGTCATGTTGTTTATGAGATAATGAGTTTTGGTGTTGAAGTTTCTAAATGAAAATAATATGTTAACGTATAATATGAAATTATAAACGGACATGGAAGAAATTAATGGAAGATTGGTTAGTACCAGACTTTTAATTTATTGAAGTTTTTTAAAATAATCAAAAAATATTTTTTTATATAAGAATAGATGGCAAGCGGAAACAAATTAAGTTGAATCCTTTTGAATGATAAAATCAATCTTCTTTAAAAAAAAATTTAGATCTAGGAAATACAACATAGATATGTATGGCCTTTTGAAACATTTTTAAAAGATTTTTTTATCTCTGGTGCTAGGAATTCAAAAGTATCAAACATAAATAGTATAAAAGTATTTTGATTTTTCAAACAAATTTTCTCATGTGTGACCATTTTATTTGAAGTGGCTTTGAGTGTTGTCTATTCCACAGTAAAATCTTCAATAATCAATCATTCGTGTGGAAAAACTCCAGTCAAATCCACACATGCATGTTTTACTTCTACCCACACATACACTAAAACATTTGATGGCCTAAGTGTCGACTTTCTTTCATGTGGATCGATCAAAAAGTTCACAGACACCTTTTTTTTAACAGGTATATCAATAATAATAATATCACTAACAAAGTCATGTCACTATTTGAAGCACATAAGCTTCTTACAATGAGTTGTGTTCTCCCCAAAGGTATTTCACTATTGTAATACCCCAATTTTGTCCCTAAGATCCCTCATGGCATCATATCATATCATTGCATAGCCTCAAGGATCATTGGACACCTTGCTTTCTTCCCTATGGATGGGTTATCTTTTTGAGAGTGATTCTTGATCACCAAGCATGTTTGCATTTGTATATCATTGCTTTTCTTTTAATCACTAACCAAAAGTACAAAAATATGTCATCTAACCTTTGTCTTGCAGATGAAGCAATAACAGGTCAAAGCAGTCAAAGGCATTCATTAAGCAATAGATGGTGGTCATTCTTGAGATTTGGACCCCATGATCATTCACAAGAGTTCATATGAGCCGTGATGTTATTTTGAAGCAAAATCCCAAGTGGTAGAGGCTTGAATCTCATCAGAACATTTCCCAGTCAACTAAAGACCTAGAAAGTCAACTGCCAAGTCAACTGTGGATTTGGAGGTGGGAAGTGACTAGAAATACTTCATTCATGTTCAAACAAGTCTCATTTGACATTTCAAACACTCACATTGAAGAATTTGAGGTCCAGTCAAAACTTTCCAAAAATAGCAAGTGACCCATAATTTCAAACTTTCCAAAAATGGAAAGGTTTTGGACCAAGTTCATCTCAAAATTACATCATCCATAAAGCTTCAAATGAAATTTTGTTAAACATGAAAGTTGTAGATCTTTCTCTCCCATTTCCAAAAAGTCCAAGATCATCAATTTCTCATGTGTGGTTAAGGAGATATGATCAAAACATGGCAAAGTATGCATGGAACTTCAAATGGCCATAACTTTTCAACCAAAGCTCCAAAATGAGTGGTTCTTTTTGCAATATTCTCCTCTTGACCTCTAATTTCCAAATCATGCATCACATTACATGAATTATCATCACATGATCACTTGTTAATCCATTGGCTTTTTGGAGGGAAATCACAAAATTCAAAATTGGTACATGGTTTGAACTTTTTGCCATTGCCATTGGTTCCAAAAATTGATTTTAAGTGAAAATGAATCAAATTCGTGCACTGTTCACACATGCATTCCATGCATAAGGTGAAAAAACCATTTTTGCACATACACCTCATTTGGTTAATCTCATTTAGCATTTGGTTTAAACATGATTACAGAATAATTAGCAAAGCATATATAAGGTAAACCCTAACTGTTTTCAAGGGATGAACATTCATTTTTTCAGATCTAGATCCAAATTCTCCAAACTTTTCTCTCAAACTTTTTTGCAATTTCTTCAAACAAAAGCATATTCTATTGGTTGATTCTTGATCCTGAGGCATTTTGGAGTAGAATTGCACGTGGAATTGAAGCAATTGGAGCCACATTGAAGCATATTCGAAGCTTAAAGCATCCATGGTGATTTCAAATTCTGTTGAATTCAAGTGTGTTTGAACTGCATTCTCTCCATCAATCAACTCCATAAGCATTGTAAAGAAGGTTTGGAGCATTGGCTGAGCTTGTAGCACGAGATTTCCACTTCTGCTCTTCAAGAGGTCATGACTCGATCTCTCTATTTCTCAAAATTATTGTGATATTATTGTAGATCTTGTTGTCCTGGTTATGCTGAGCTTTGAATCGTGTAATTTCATGCAAAAATGACTGAGCTAGGTTGAATTAAAGTTTCATGAATGAAATTTCCATTGCTCGATTCTCCTTGATTTGGTTGATTCATGCTTAGTTATTGTGTGATCTTTGATCTATGTTGAAAGACCTACATGTTAGTGTGCTTAATTGTGATTTCTGGAGAAAATGTTCTTGCTGCATGAAGAACATGTGCACTGTTCATGTGTTGCGCGATGAAGAAGATGAAATTCACCTTAGGCCACGGTTTTGATTCTTTTGGAAACAGATTTCTGGTTTGCATGTGTTAGCCTAGGGATCACTTATGATTCGTCCACGTATTCGCCATGCTTGCATGTTGATTGGCTCACGTTTGTTTGACTTGGACACGCAGGCTTTGACTTGCCACATAGCTTTAATGAAATGCCGCGTTTCATTACTTGGCGCCACACATTTGAATTCGTCTGTAGTTCGATTCCCCGCGCCAGCCTATTTTTCAAATGCTTTCTCATTTTCTCTTTTCCCTCCACATTTTATACTATGTGCTTCACATGTTTTTTTTTAATTTTTTCTCATCTTTAAAAATTCATATCAATTTGAAAATTGATCCAAAAAATACCAGGTTTTTTGCATTGTGATCCTTGTTCTCTCTAGTTTTTTATCATCATGATTTTACAAGTTGTGCTTGGCTGGATAATTTTTTGTGCTAGAATGCTTGAACATGTGTCCTTATTTAACCTTGCTTTGGTTATCATGTTGTGAAATGCTTATCTTTGATCCAATGAATTTGAAATTTTGCATGATGAAACTAGACACATTGCTTGACATTTTGGTTTTGATTTGGCATTTTTATCAATTATCAATTCTGTTTTATGATTGTGCTAAGTTGGTGTGACAATTTGTGTCACACCTTTTGATGTTCAACTTGTATGATGTGTTTGCCATGCCAAATGATGTCCTATGCTTCTGATTTTTTGTGTGATGCATGATATGAATGTCTTGATTGCTCATGAATTATGTTGGAATCATTTGAATCATTTCTGATTTAATTGAGATTTTTCATTCTGGTTGATCACATTTGAGCTTTGAAATTGCCTTGAACTTCAATTAATCATGAAATGCTTTTGGTTAATGATATTGATGTGAGACCTTTTGGAATGTCTCAAGATGTGATTGTAGTTGATTCATGTTAAATTTCAGCTTTTGTTTTAAATTTTTTCTCCATCTTTGACCCTAGGCTTTGACCTAGTGGTTTGTGGCTTACATTTGAGCTTTGTTTTCAGGTTGAACATCCAAGTTCCACAGTTGATGATGCTCCATCATTTGAGTGTTGATGTTTGCCTTTGATTACTAATCTTTGTGTGTTTTGTAGGTTGATGTTGACTCATTTGAGTTTGACTTTTGGCTTATACCTTTTGTGCATTGGGATTGTTTATTGCTTATTGACTGTTGTTTGATTGTCTGAATATTGTACTGATTTGTTTAGTGTTTCCACAGGTACATAAGTTGCTTTAAGTTCATTGTGAACTTTGCTTTGCTTGGTTGCTTAACCACTTAGGTATAATCTCTAATCTTCATGTAGTCTGGAAGACCTACTGTTATTGGTAGGCACCTGTCTGAAGTCCTCCTTAAGAGGCAATGTTTGTGTTTGTTTAATCTTTGTGCCAAGCAGGAAAAGTCCTCTTATGAGGCAATTGGCAGATAAAAGAGATGTGTAATCCATCTCCTGCTACTCAGTGTGTCATTCACTTTGCTCACACAATGTGTTGATGCATTGTGAATAATAACCCAAGATCTCATAGAGTCAATTATTTGTGGAGAAGAGTTCCAACTTTCTGAACTCCCACACTTTCCATTGTTTAAAGCTCTCCCAGGCCAGGGATAAGAGCTATGAGGCACACTTCTCATCTCCTTTCATCTGCTTCACCCTAACTCTCAATGTTAGGGTTAAGAGCTCAAAATACCCCTTTCCAGTTGGCTGTAAAGCCTAACCTTGCTTGAGCCTAATTGATTATATATAGTGTGTGCTAATTGACTTGTTTGATTGCTTACCTGATTCATCTTTGTATATCTGCTTATGTGTGCCTCTGTGCATTTATCATCATTAATTGTACATCATTTCATGATCATTGTTCATATCTTTGTGACATCTTTGTTTGTCCATTGAGGAGTCAATTGTAAGTCCATTTATTGGCAGTTGTTTCCTATGATCTGGTAGGAGTTGGGACTAAGACCATTGATTGGCATCCTATTTCCTTGGAGTCGAGTGTAAGACCATTTATTGGCAACTTGTTTCCTCTTGCTTATTGCATTTTGTTTTGCTTGTTGTATGTGAGGAGTCAATTGTAAGTCCATTTATTGGCAATTGTTTCCTATGATCATTCCTTGGAGATTGGTATAAGTCCATAGATTGGCATCTGGTATCCTTGTTTCTTTTTGTTTTGTGAGATTGGTGTAAATCCATTGATTGGTATCTGGTATCCTCCTTGGCTTTGTGAGACTAGTATAAGTCCATAGATTGGCATCTGGTATCCATATTTCTTTTTGTTTTGTGAGATTGGAATAAGTCCATTGATTGGCATCCGGTATCCATTTACTTTGTGCATCTGTTATTTGCTTGTTGCCTATTCCAAAGGAATCACTTGAATCATCTACATATGATTTCAAGAGGTGAACATCTAAGAAGTTTTACTTCCTAACTCTCCCATCCTTTTGTTTCTTTAAACCTCCATTTGCATGTTAACCCAAAACTTGAAAACTATTGTGCAAACATTTTCATTTCTTTTCAAACTAGAAACCTAGGCTTTAGGCCTTTGATTTTCAAACTTCATTTCATAATACTTCTTTTGAATTGAATTCTAATCATACTTTGACCATCTTTTTGTGAATAAACTCTAATTGATTAATTTCACTCATTCAATTGTTTTGTGGCTTTGTCCATTCTTGATGAGTTTTCATACATTAGCCGTAGGTTTGATTTATCCTAGTTGGTTGATGTTAATCTCACCTTTTGTCCTTAGTGATTGAATTGTAAGACTTCCTTGCTTATTATAGGGTTAACCCCTCACTAGCAAGTTGAAGCTTTTCTCACATGGTGGACTTGTTGTTTGCATAGGTTGAGTTTTCTCCCATGGATAACGAAAGATCTTAGGGCTTTTGTTTAAAATGAACCAACTCATATTTTGGAAATCTTTTAGCCGAACTACGAGGTTTTGATCCTGTAAAGGTACGTAGGCAATGGTTATCCGTCCAAACACAAAAATAATAACTTGTATATTCTTTTCTCATCCCTTCAATCATGTTTGCACAATAAATATTTCCTAAACAAGTAACATTTCGTACAATAAGTTGTGAAAAGGGCTCCCTAGGAGTACCTAGGACGTTTTGGGTGCCTAACACCTTCCCATTGCGTAATTAACCCCTTACCCAGATCTCTGATCTTTTCATTAGTTTTCTATGTGTAAAACTTCTTAGGCTTTTGTTCACTTTTTAGCCATTCCTTTGGATAAATAAAAGTGCGGTGGCGACTCGATTCTTTGTATGCTTTGCTTTTGATTTAATCAATAAATCATAAAGTGACGAATACACCGCTACATAAAAGTGGCGACTCTACTGGGGATATACTCCTTGGTGGTTTTGCCTACTTTTCACCCTTGTTGTGTGATATTGTTTATTTGTTATATGACATATTTTTGTATAATTTGGGATAACTGTATTGATTGTAATGCTTGAATTGCTTGATATACAATTGTTGTTTGCTTGGTGATCTCTGTGAGATGAGTTCTATACCCGAACTCGAGTGTACCTTAGGATAGGAGAATGGCATAGTCTTGTCGACTTGTGTGGAGTATTCCTTAGCAAGTTGACTTGCGAGTCCATTCACTTGGTGGAGGTCATGTTGGATTAATAATGTCACGCAAGTAATTTGTGGTTAGGCATTATTCTTTCAATCATGTGCCTTAGAAGCCAAGGACCTTAGTTTACCAAGCCCATCTTGGCCTATTTTTTAGGACGTAGTGCGGAGGTCGTTCAGATGTAAGATCTGATGCGATTGTTACGCGATACTACACTCATAAGAGTCTCTCTTGAGAATATTTTCGGAATACGAGTATTCGTTCCTCCGATAATATCCGAAAGATGGGATGATGACTATGGGAACCTCTGGTAGAACATGTTCGGCAGGTTTAAACCCTAGTACACTCCCTTTGGGTGGCTCTTAACCGAGACTCCATGCTCGTGACTCTCAACAAACCCGTGATTCATGGTTGAGTCGTTTAGACATCCTTAATATCAATGGAACCTGGGTGTTGATAAGGTGAAAACCGTAATCCACCAAAACGGATGATTGATATTAAGGATGATTGAGCCGGTTCATGTATTGTTAATATCATAGGAACTTGGGTGTCGATAAGGTGAAAACCATAATCCACCAAAATGGATGATTGATATTAAGGATACTATGAGCTTTCCCATGACCTTTGTCTGGTGTGTTTTGCTTGATCCTTGAGTGTGATAGCTGCATTCATACATTCATGCATTCATCTGCATTCATGTCATCAAAAAAATGAGAAAATTTTCAAGGAATTTAAAGGGTTTATTTGCAAAATTTTCAGACATGGAAAGATCAAAAAGGCATACAAAGAAGTACAGCTTTAGACAGCCCGATGTGAAAGAGTTAAGGAATCTGACATCCTATGTATTAGATCCCTTGGGTTTCAAAGCTCGTTATGGGAAGCTTCTGCCTCTGTTGACTACTCAGGTTGATGAAGGGTTGATGAGTACTTTGGCGCAATTCTATGATCCTCTGTATCACTGCTTCTCTTTTCCAGACTTTCAGCTGTTGCCTACGCTCGCGGAGTATGCTCATCTTGTGGGTATTCCTATTTTGGATTAGGTGCCGTTCAGTGGCTTAGAGAGTATTCCGACTTTTCGAGAGATCGCAGACTTGTTGCACATAGATGAATCCCTGATTGAAGCTCATATGACCACCAAAGGTGGAATTCAAGGTCTCCCTTCTGAGTTCCTCGTCGCTCAAGCTACCATTTATGGGAAGTCCAGGAGTGAGGATGCCTTTGAGGCTTTATTTGTGCTGCTCATCTATGGATTGGTATTGTTCCCCAACATCGACAAATTTGTGGATGTGAACGCCATTAGGATTTTCTCTGTTCTTAATCCCGTTCCTACTCTGTTGGGTGATACCTATTTCTCTTTGCATCTGAGGAATGCAAAGGGTGGAGGAGCTATTGTGTGTTGTTTGCCTATGTTGTATAAGTGGTTTATTTCTCACTTACCGCAGACGGTCGCTTTCAAGGAGAACAAGGGATGTCTACGGTGGTCTACGAGACTTATGTCTCTCACTAATGATGATATCTCTTGGTATGATCGCGTGTATGATATAGTTCAGATCATTGATTATTGTGGCGAATTCCCTAATGTGCCTCTTCTTGGTACATGTGGTGGGATCAGCTACAATCCTATCTTAGCACGTCGTCAGCTTGGGTTCCCCTTAAAGGATAAACCTCATAACATTTTGTTAGAAGGTGTGTTCTTTCAGGAGGGTAAAGATCCCCAAGGTCTGAAAGCCAGGATGGTCCGCGCTTGGCGCAAGATTCACAAGAAGGGTAGAAATGAGTTGGGTCCGAAGAACTGCATTGCTTTGGAGCCATATACCTCTTGGGTCAGACAGAGAGCTTTTGAGTATCTTATGCCATATGATTATCCGAGACCTACACCTTTGGATGTGGCTGGGCCTTCAACCCTCCCTAACCAAGGCGTAGAGGAGTTGAGAGAAGAAGACCTTTCATGTGCCTGGATCCGTGAAAGAGAAGAGTTGCTTCAACAGCTCAAGGAGAAGGACGCCCTGATCGAGTTTCTCGAGCATCAGGTGATAGATGATCCGAATGATACTTGGACTTCCCTGCTTCCTCAGTCTTCCAAATTCTGGAAGAGGAAGTATGATCGACTTGCTAAGGAGAAAGCGGATATGGAAGCAGCCTATGAGAGAGAGATCAAGAGGCTTTGTGTTTCTCGTCTTCCAGCATCTCGAGCTTCTAGGGATCCATAGGATGTTCACTTTCCTTTTCCCTTGTAATAATCAACAATGTTGTACTTCTTTGTCTTGAATATATTTGATGAGATATTTTCCATATGAGATTAAATGCTTTAAATATTCAAAATTTGCAAATAATATCCTAAAAGTTCCTTTGAAATAAAAACAGAGCATATGCACGAGCATTGCATGCATCATTTTGCATAAGCAGGTGTTGTTCTGGTCTTCTTGTCTGTGGCATAACTCTGTGCTCTTCATTTATTTTGAAGACAAGCTGACTCATCAGTACTACACCTGAGCTAATTCTGCAAGAGTGATGGATCAACTAGAACAAGAGAACCGAGAGCTGAAGGAAGAGGTCGCCAGACTGAGTGCTCTGATGGAGCAGTTTCTAGCTGCTCAAAATCAACCGTCTCCACCTCCTGCAACTCCTCCCCAGAGGGCTATTATATCTGAAGTGGTTTCTTCAACTGTGCTAGCTGCCAGTGCCCATTTCATGCCAGCCATGCCAACCGGGTTTCCGTGGGGTATGCCTCCAGGTTTTATGCCTGATATTCCAGCTCCTACTTTTGCTTCCATGCCGGCATCTAGCCCGGTCCTTGCAATGCCTCCTCCTGTCGTGCATACCACTCTTAGGGTAGACGACACCATCTATCATTCTGAGCCGTCTGAGGGCCCAGATGTTAATGAAAAGATGGATGCTATGAATGACCAATTCCTTGAGCTCCGAAAGGAATTAAAGACCCTCCGAAGGAAAGATTTGTCCGACAAGTCTGCCGCTGAATTGTGCTTGGTTCCCGGTGTAAAGATACCTCTCAAATTCAAAGTCCCTGACTTTGAGAAGTATAAGGGGAACACTTGCCCTCTCAGCCACCTGGTTATGTACGCCAGGAAAATGTCTACTCAGACTGATAATGATCAACTGCTGATTCATTATTTTCAGGATAGTTTGTCTGGTCCAGCTCTTCGTTGGTATATGAGCCTTGATAGTGCAAACATTCGTTCCTTCAATGATCTTGGCGAAGCCTTCGTCAAGCAATACAAATATAATGTGGATATGGCTCCTGACCGTGATCAACTCAGAGCTATGTCCCAGAAGGACAAAGAGACATTTAAGGAATACGCCCAGAGGTGGCGAGAGCTGGCAGCTCAGATTACTCCTCCGCTGGAAGAGAAAGAGATGACTAAGATCTTTCTGAAAACTCTTAGTTCATTTTATTATGAGCGGATGGTTGCGAGTGCTCCCTCTGATTTCACCGAGATGGTGAACATGGGGATGCGATTGGAGGAAGGAGTCCGGGAAGGACGGTTGACTAAGGATGAAGGCTCTTCTAAACGATATGGGGCGTTTAAGAAGAAAGATGGGGAGGCACATGCTGTGCAATCCCCTGCTAAACCCAGAAGACCCTCTGCCAAGAGGAAGCCTGTGCATCATGCCAGCAGTCAGCATCAGGTGGCTCATATAGCACCTGTCTTCAGAGACAACAATCAGCATAATCAGCAACAACCTCAGTATCAACAGCAACATCGTCCACAGCAACAGGCTTACCATCCTCGTGGCACCAGTAATCAGTCTAATTTGAATTATGAGAGGAAGAAGATCACTTTCGATCCTATTCCTATGTCATACGCTGAGCTGTATCCCTCTTTAATAGAGCGGAAACTGATTACTCCTAGAGATCCTCCGGCTATACCTGCTAACCCGCAGTGGTGGTACAAGCCTGACCAACATTGTGTTTATCATTCCGGTGCTCCGGGTCACAATATAGAGAACTGCTATCCATTGAAGACTAAGGTTCAAGACCTTATGAGATGCGGCATTCTGAGCTTTAAGGACTCAGGCCCCAATGTTACGAAGAACCCATTGCCCGAGCATGGGAAGTCGGTTAACATGGTCCAGGGTTGCCCTGGCAAGTATAAAGTCAAATATGTAAGCCATATTCGACAGTCATTAGTCGAGTTGCATCGTCTGCTGTGTGATTACAGTCATATGGAGCACGACCATGACAAATGTCGTATCTGCTCTGTCAATCGTCTGGGTTGTCGCCAAGTGCGAAGAGAGCTTCAAGAGCTGTTGGATGATGGAACTATTGAGATTCTTCAAAACAGAAATGTTGATGAAGACGAACCAGAAGTAAATGTGATTTCTCCTGTGTTCAAGATTCCTGAGCCTGTTGTCATCCGTTATGATGGTAGCAAGCCGAAGGTCTCTCCTTCTCTGGTAATCAAACCTGCAGGCCCTGTGCCTTATTCTTCGGATAAAGCGATTCCCTTCCGATATAATCCCGTTGCTGTTGAAGATGGGAAAGAAGTGTTGTTGCCTTCAACTTCTGTGGTAAATATTGCTGATGTGAGCGGGTTGACCCGTAGTGGTCGTGTGTTTTCTGCACCCCCAAAGCCTCATGTTGTTTCTGATTCTGCTGAGCGTCCGGTTGGGACTGCAGTGAATGCTTCGAATCCGGCACCTGTTGCTAAACCCTCCTCTGTACAAAAGACTCCTACTTCTTCTGTTGGCCCGAGTGGCACTTTGAATGAAGAATGTAATGAGATGCTGAGGCTCATCAAGAAGAGTGAGTACAACGTTGTAGACCAGCTTCTACAAACACCGTCCAAGATCTCCGTGCTATCTTTGCTTCTGAATTCAGAACCCTATAGGGAGGCTCTGCAGAAAGTATTGGATTTGGCTTATGTTGATCATGATGTCACAATTGAACAGTTTGATAGTATAGTTGCAAACATTACTGCTTGCAACACTTTGAGTTTTTGTGACACTGATCTCCCTGAGGAGGGAAGAGACCACAACATGGCTTTACATATTTCTATGAATTGCAAGACTGATGCCATGTCCAACGTGCTGGTGGACACTGGGTCATCGCTGAATGTATTGCCAAAGACCACTCTCTCGAGATTGTCATATCAGGGGCCTCCCATGAGGCAGAGTGGTGTTGTTGTGAAAGCTTTCGATGGGTCGCGTAAGACCGTCATTGGGGAAGTTGATCTCCCAATCAAGATTGGACCAAGTGATTTCCAGGTTACCTTCCAGGTTATGGATATCCTTGGTAGACCATGGATTCACGAAGCTGGCGCCGTGACATCCACCCTACACCAGAAGCTGAAATTCGTTAAGAATAAGAAACTGGTCGTGGTAGGGGGAGAAAAGGCTCTCCTGGTTAGCCACCTGTCTTCTTTCTCATATATTGATGTTGAGGACGAAGTTGGAACGCCTTTCCAAGCTTTGTCTATTGCTGAGCCAATTGAGAAGAAGTCTCCTTCATTTGCTTCCTATCGTGATGCGAAACTGGCCATTGAATGTGGTGCAGTTGCTGGTTTAGGGAAGATGATTGAGCTTGAAGACAACAAGTCCCGGGCTGGCATTGGCTATTCTTCTGGGGCATTCAACGAGAAAGGGCTGTTCAAGAGTGGAGGTTTCATCCATGCTGATCAAGCCGAAGAAGCTGCTGCTATTCTGGAAGAGGATACAAAGGACTTGGGCAACTTTGTCATCCCTGGTGGTATCTGCTATAATTGGGTCGCTGTGGATGTTCCTACGGTCATCCATAAGTCAGCGTAATTTGTTCACTTTGTTCAAAACCCTTCTCCCATGCCAAAAGGAGAAGTGATGACATTGTTGGCAGCATTTATACAATGATATTTTCATTCAATTAATGCATTGTTAAACATTTGTTTTTTCATTTGTTTTCACTTTTTGCTTTTGCATGAAATCAGTGATCACAAAAAAACCCTGAAAAACAAGAATAAAAGCAACCTTTTTCATCTGCATAATGGTTTGCTTGTTTAAATTCTAAAGTTTTTCATTAACCAAAATCATTATGCAGGTTGATTCTAAAACCCATTGAACATAATGATCCAACGCCATCTTCCAATTTTGAATTCCCTGTATTCGAGGCAGAGGAAGATGATGTTGAAGGGATCCCTGACGAGATTACACGTCTCCTTGAGCACGAGAAGAAGATCATTCAGCCGCACCTCGAAGATCTGGAAACAGTCAACTTGGGGTCTAAAGATTGTGTTCGTATGGTAAAGATTGGGGCACTTCTTGAAGAGTCTGTCAAGAATGGGTTGATCAGTTTGCTACGAGAATATTCTGATATCTTTGCTTGGTCGTATGAAGACATGTCGGGTTTAGATACAGATATTGTGCAACATTTCCTGCCTTTGAAGCCTGAGTGCGTGCCTGTGAAGCAGGAGCTCAGAAGAACTCATCCAGATATGGTAGTGAAGATCAAAGAGGAAGTTCAGAAGCAAATTGATGCGGAGTTTCTGGTGACTTCTACATATCCTCAATGGGTGGCCAATATTGTGCCTGTGCCTAAGAAAGACGGAAAAGTCCGTATGTGTGTTGATTATAGAGATTTGAATAAGGCTAGTCCGAAAGATGATTTCCCTCTACCACACATTGATATGTTGGTAGACAATACAGCTAAATTCAAAGTCTTTTCGTTTATGGACGGATTTTCCGGATATAATCAAATCAAGATGGCACCCGAAGATATGGAGAAGACAACATTCATCACACCTTGGGGAACATTCTGTTATCGAGTGATGCCCTTCGGTTTGAAGAACGCCGGAGCCACGTATCAACGTGCTATGACTACCTTGTTTCATGACATGATGCACAAGGAGATAGAGGTCTATGTTGATGATATGATTGCTAAGTCCCGAACGGAAGATGAACATGTTGAGCATTTGTTGAAGCTTTTTCAGCGTCTGAGGAAGTACAAACTTTGTCTGAATCCGAACAAATGTACATTTGGAGTCCGTTCTGGCAAGTTATTGGGTTTTGTTGTCAGCGAGAGAGGTATTGAGGTTGATCCTGCCAAGGTCAAAGCAATACAAGAGATGCCTGCACCCAAAACTGAAAAGCAAGTCCGAGGTTTTCTTGGCCGCTTGAACTACATTTCCAGATTTATATCCCACATGACTGCCACATGTACGCCGATATTCAAGCTCCTCCGGAAAGATCAGTCTCATGATTGGACCGAGGATTGCCAGAAAGCTTTCGACAGTATCAAAGAGTATCTGTCTGAACCTCTGATCTTGTCTCCGCCTGTAGAAGGAAGACCTCTGATTATGTATTTGACTGTTCTTGAAGACTCCATGGGTTGTGTACTCGGTCAGCAAGACGAATCAGGGAAGAAAGAATCTGCTATCTACTACCTCAGTAAGAAGTTTACTGATTGTGATTCTCGATACTCTATGCTTGAGAAGACGTGTTGTGCTTTGGCTTTGGCTGCTAAGCGTTTGCGCCAGTACATGATAAGTCATACAACTTAGTTGATATCCAGAATGGATCCAATCAAGTATATCTTCGAGAAGCCTGTTTTAACTGGGAGGATTGCCCGTTGGCAGATGTTGTTGTCTGAGTATGATATCGAGTATAGAGCTCAGAAAGCTATCAAAGGTAGTATCTTGGCTGACCATTTAGCACACCAGCCTATTGAAGATCATCAGTCTGTTCAGTACGACTTCCCAGACGAGGAGATTCTGTATTTGAAAATGAAAGATTGTGATGAGCCTACACTTGATGAGGGTCCGGAACCTGGTTCCAGATGGACAATGGTGTTTGATGGCGCTGTAAATCAGTACGGAAATGGTATTGGGGCAGTAATCATTACTCCTCAGGGCACACATATTCCGTTTACAGCAAGGCTAACTTTCAAATGCACGAATAATATGGCTGAATATGAGGCCTGTATTATGGGATTAGAAGAATGTATTGATTTGAGGATCAAGCATCTTGATGTGTATGGTGATTCAGCCCTAGTTGTCCATCAGATCAAGGGTGAATGGGAGACGAATCAGCCGGGTCTCATTCCGTATAGAGATTATGCGAGGAGGATTTCAACGTTCTTTACAGAAGTTGACTTTCATCATATTCCTCGAGAGGATAATCGGATGGCAGATGCGCTTGCTACGCTTGCTTCAATGATTGTAGTCAAGTATTGGAATGAAGTTCCCAATATTACTGTGATGCGCTTGGATAGACCAGCTCACGTGTTTGCAGTGGAAGAAGTACATGATGACAAGCCTTGGTATATTGATATCAAGAATTTCCTTCAGAACCATGTCTACCCGCCTGGGGCATCTGTGAAAGATAGGAAAACTTTGAGAAGGTTGTCAGGCAATTTCTACCTCAGTGGTGAAGTGTTGTACAAGAGAAATTTTGATATGGTTTTGCTCATATGCGTGGATAGACACGAAGCAAACCTGTTGATGACTGAGGTCCATGAGGGTTCATTTGGTACTCATTTCAATGGACATGCCATGGCTAGAAAGATGTTGAGAGCAGGCTACTATTGGCTGACAATGGAGTCTGACTGCTGCAAATATGTGAAGAAATGCCACAAGTGTCAGATTTATGCAGATAAGATTCATATTCCTCCGACACTTCTGAATGTGATTTCATCACCATGGCCTTTCTCTATGTGGGGAATCGACATGATCAGCATGATTGAACCGAAAGCGTCCAACGGACACAGGTTTATTCTCGTAGCAATTGATTATTTCACCAAATGGGTTGAAGCCGCATCGTATGCGAATGTGACCAGGCAGGTGGTCGTGAAGTTTATCAAGAATCAGCTGATTTGCCGTTATGGTGTGCCAGATAAGATCATTACTGATAATGGATCTAATCTGAATAATAAGATGATGGATGAGTTGTGCGCTGAGTTCAAGATTGCACACCATAATTCTTCTCCCTACAAACCAAAGATGAATGGGGCTGTTGAAGCTGCTAATAAGAATATCAAGAAGATTATCTAGAAGATGGTTGTTACGTACAAAGATTGGCATGAGATGCTGCCATTTGCTTTGCATGGTTATCGTACATCTGTCCGCACTTCAACAGGGGCAACCCCTTTCTCTCTTGTTTACGGCATGGAGGCTGTTCTCCCAGTAGAGGTGGAGATCCCATCAATGAGAGTCTTGATGGAAGCCAAGTTGACTGATGCTGAATGGGTTCAGAGTCGCTATGACCAGCTGAATTTGATTGAAGAGAAGAGATTAACTGACATGTGCCATGGTCAGTTATATCAGCAGAGAATGAAGAAAGCATTCGATAAGAAGGTCAAGCCTCGTGTGTTCCAAGAAGGTGACCTCGTGCTCAAGAAAGTCTTGTCTTTCGCGCCCGATTCCAGGGGCAAGTGGACTCCAAACTACGAAGGTTCATATGTTGTAAAGAAAGCCTTTTCAGGCGGAGCTTTGATGCTTACAACAATGGATGGGGAGGATTTCACTCGTCCTGTGAATTCAGATGCAGTCAAGAAATACTTTGCCTAAAAAAAAGAGTATATAAAAGAAAAACAGAATAGCTCGCTAAGTTGAAGACCCGAAAGGGCGGCTTAGGCAAAAATGAGCGTCTCGGTGGAAAACCCGAAAGGGTGATCCAGGCAAAAGTTAGAGATATGTGTAAATATAAAAATAACTCATAAGTTAGAAATACATACATCGGTGGGAATCTTTAATTGGCCCAAAGCAAGAGTATCTCGCATAAACCTCAACATGAAATACCCGCAATCTATTTGATTACGTTGTTGAGGACACTACATATGAAAAAAAAAATATGGATTATAAATCCTAAGTTTTATCAAGTGTCATCACTAATATAATAAAAAATGTGGTAATTAAAAATATACCGCCACTTTAATCCATGTAATGGAGTTGGCGCCCCTCCTTGAGGTTTGGATAACTCGTTGGGCCCGAAAAGCTTGTAGGACGCTACTAAAATAAAAATGAAGCAATTAGAACAATTCACATAAACTAAGAAAAATTTTGAACATTCTCACTTACGTGTCAATTAGGACCTTCATATCCGGGTATGTTGTCCAATCATTTCCTAACGAGTCAAGATAATACACAATTTCTCGGATAGGATTGATTGCGAGCAACAACCAATGTCCACTGTAATGATTAGGCAAATGTTAGATGGTAACTTGGAAAATAATTATAATAGATGAATTTAGAATGAAATGCTAACCCGGTATTAAACGGTATAAAAAACAACTTCTCTGCATCTTTATTGTCCATGAGGATCCGAAGAACGTACTCCGTCACGGTATCCGGTCTATTTAAGATTAAAACTAAGTTGACGGTCGCGGGTGCTAAGAATCCGAATGACACGTCCAAACCATTGGGGCGCATCAATTTGTCATACAAAAACCTAATATAAAAACATCATTAACACCTCTTTTGAAACATAAAGTAAACCGGATTAACATAAAGTAAACATCATTAACATAAGTTGTTTAATTAATAAAACAAAGTAGACCGGATTTACCTAATATATGTATTGACAACGTTGACGCCGATTTCTTCATGACTAAAAACTTGCATGAAGTCTTCATTACCAATCATTTGGTCGTAATCAAAGCCGAAAATCCCTACCTCCATATGTAGGGTCCGAACACCTCCGGTCGGTATATCGGTCATCTCTAGAAATGTCCTGAGGCACGACCTATACTTGGTGGTAGTTTTTTTCCTAGCTACGGTCTTCTTAGCACCAGAACTTTTTACCCGTGCGGAGGCGTTGCTAACCTCCTTTTTTTGTTGTGCGGAGGCATTGCTAACCTCATTTTCTTGAAGCTACATGTCATATAAATAGTTAGATCAAATTAAGAATGTAACAACTTCCATGAATATATGTCATATAATTGTATATTACCTCTTTTCTTGAAACCGTGGACTCGGTATGCCGTGGAATCGCATTATCTTTTGATTTGGATTTTGTGGGAGTCTATTTAACATAACCAAGGAAAATATGTAAGTAAAATTTTAAGCATAAATTTTAAACTTTGAATATACACATTAAAGTTAACATAAGTTTTAAGCATACCTCATATCCTACGCATATGAGGTTTGTCGGCCATGCAACAAACGAACCTATTGCTTCGTGCACCGTTGTTGCATCCGAATCATCGCTAGGATATGGTAATGCTGCATTCGGCTCAACTGCAATATCAACTGATACCTTCAAACATCCAGCAGGGAGCTCTCTAGTGTGGAGTAATACTCCGCTAACGTTATGCACTTTTCCCTTGCCAACCATCCGATAGTATGGTGACGACAAATACAGCTGACAATGGGAAATGCCCTAAAACCAATAATAACAAGAAATCGTTAATGTGTATATATGTCAAATACATAATTTAAGCAAATAGTTCAATTTAAGACAATTATATGTAATTACCTCTGGAATGTTCGGCTGAAAGGTACAGTTGATACTGTTTTTGTCCGAAGCATCTCTGTATACTGTTGAGGCGCTAGCCTCTCTTTCTCTCCTCAATGCATCAAGCTCAGCTTGCATGGCTTCCAATCTTGCATGAAGCTCCCGATTACTAGGAGCCTTTCCTTTTTTAATACTCAGGGAGGTCGGAGTGACTCCAAATCCCTTACCCCTCACCCGACCAGAATACTCAGGGACATCTAATGCCCGACTAAGTATGCCCTTAGTATCATCGGGAGATAAAGACTGAGATAGCTCCTCCTGAAAAATCAGATGAATACCGTATACTTGTCAAATATTTGTGTATAAAAATGTTATTCAATTAATGAAAAAATGTTATACTTACACATTTCTGGTATACGTGTAAAACTTCTTCTTGAGGAACTCCAGATTTGCCCACACGGGCTTCCTTCCACAAAACATGTGCAGGAAGAGATGTTTCTGAACTTTCCTCCTTCTGCAGCTACACATTAAGTCATACAATTTGATCAGATAAAACTAATATATGATGAACAAATTTGTTATCGCAATTTATAAATACTTACCATGGATTGTTCTAAGCGTCCATATCCGACACGTCCTTTTCGGTACAGATATGCGGGACTTGATGCTCTTTCCCGATTTGTAGCACTTATTCTTTGAAAAACCGGGTCTTGTCTTTTGGATTTGAAAGCTTCCCATTCTTCAGCCGATATCAAACTTTCATATTTTTTAGGAAGCTCCGCATCCACAAAATTACCATCCGCATCCTTAAGGAACTTGGATGATAAAAATGTCTGAAACCCTCTTAGAAGCTTTCCGGCCAATTTCATACAAAAACCTCTTCTTTCTTCTTCGATGTTAAAACATCGCTAAGAAAAATATACAGATTGATAGTTAGTATCGGTAATTGAAAAAACATAATTGATACCGTATAATTAAGGGCCAAATGATTGTACCTTTATCTCACTCCAAATTTTTTCTTTGGACTCATTCAGCTCTTTGTTTCTCCAATCATCACATGTAATGGGAATTTCATTCCTTACTAGTGCACTGATAAAACTAGTTAAGGTATGCCCATTAGGTTCTATAAGCTGTCCCTGGTTGTTCCAATAGACATCTAGTATGATGCCTCGAGATCTTCCTTGGACCACCCTTCTCATTACTGTGATGCCTCTTCGAATTTCTTCTTCCGCGGATACTTTTTTACTAACTTCCTCATGTTGGTCATCAGCCATGTCTAACCTGTAATAAACCAAGGAAACCATCAAATATCAAATATAACTTATAATCAAAGCAATTGAAAACAAAAAAATAAAGAAATCATGCATTATCAGATATAACTTATAATCAAAGCAATTGAAAACAAAAATATAATGAAATCATGCATTATCACATATAACTTATAATCAAAACAATTGAAAAAAAAATAAAGAAACCATGGATAATTTACCTAAGTCACTAACATCTCTTTCTTTTCTTTGTTGGAATATTAATCACTTGTTTCTTAGCAATGCGTACGGATGAATTGATCCAAATTCCCTCATTATGATCGTTTCTTATATATGACTCATCCGGTATAAGATCCTCAACTTCATCATTTCTATTCAACTCATTCCGTCTAATGCATGACTCATTCTCAACATCAATATCACATTGATCGACACCGCTATCATCAGTCACTTTGTTAGAGAAAAGCACTATAGACCATTTTGTACTCTTCGGGTCATTCACATAGAACACTTGTTTAGCTTGAGATGCTAGAATAAAAGGTTCATCTTTGTACCCCACCCTAGTAAGATCAACTTGCAAAAATCCAGACTTATCCATTCGTATGCCACTACTATTCACCCACTTGCAACCAAAGATGGGAATCTGAAACTTCTCGTAATCAAACACCCAAATGTGCTCAATAACTCCAAAATATGACAAATTTGCATATTTGGGGTTTAAGTCCTTCATACTTGATATATGCATTGCTTCAGCTAGCACGGTGACACCACTATTTTGCATAGTACTCTTATCATCTTGTTCTTTGGTATAAAATGTGTATTCATTAATTGAATATGCGCTATGAGAAAACACATGCAAACTTGGACCATCTGCCAAACATCTCAACATTTCTGTTACCGAAGAAGGATCTGAAGAGCGCTTCAAATAAATATGATCCTTCAACCATTGTATGAAACTTTGATTGTGTTCTATAACTATCCAATTTTAATTTCTATTCGGATTTAACCTTCGGAGTACATCCTTGTGCATTTCAACATATGGCTCAACCTCATTATTATTGTGCAGAACATACAAATGAACTTGATCCCGTTCATCCCTTGATATTGTCACAATTTTATTCCCAATTAATTTTTTACCTTCCATTTTGTCGAAAATCTGAGCTCTGGGGAGTCCAATCGATTGAACGTTAGACAAATATTCAGTACAAAACTCAACAGCTTCTTCAACAATGTATCGTTCAACAATACAACCCTCTGGTCGACTTCGGGATTTCACGTACCCTTTTAATATTTTCATATACCGTTCAGCAGGGTACATCCATCTCATATAAGCTGGTCCACACAACTGTGTCTCTTTCACAAGATGAACAACTAAATGAACCATTATGTCAAAAAAAGACGGAGGAAAATACATTTCAAGCTCACACAAGGTAATTACAATCTCTTTTTGTAGTGTTGGTAAGATCTCGGGATCGATCACCTTACTACAAATTGACCTAAAGAAAAAACACAATTTAGTTATGGCACTTCTTACTTTTTCTGGCAAAATAGAACGTATACCTATCGGTAGAAAATGTTCCATTATAACATGGCAATCATGTGTCTTCAAATTCTTCAACTTGAGGTCTTTCATAGAAACAAGTCTTCTGATATCAGATGAGTATCCTTCTGGAACCTTAACTTCACTCAGAGACTTACACAAATTTTTTTTCTCCTTTCTAGATAAAGTAAAAGCAGCAGGTGGTAGATATGTTCGTCTTCCTTTCTTCACGGGTGCTAATTCAGTTCTCATTCCCATTTTTAACATGTCCTCCCTTGCTTTAAGGCCATCCTTAGACTTGCCTTTTATATTGAGTAATGTACCGATAACACTTTCAAATACGTTTTTTTCAATATGCATAACATCGAGAAAATGTCTCACGTACAAAGACTTCCAATATGGCAATTCAAAAAATATCGACCTTTTCTTCCACCCACCTTTCACAATCTTATGTGCAAAAGGCTTTCCAAACTCAGTACGCACATCTTTCACCTTTTCAAAAACTTGTTCACCTGACAATGCGGGTGGAGCTCTATGATGTTCGGTGTCTCCATTGAATGCTTTTCTCCACCCACGGTAGTGATGTTTAGAATGTAAGAATCTACGATGACCGAGAAACACATTCTTCTGGCAAAGTTCCAATCGAATCGTATCGGTTCCGTCTTCACAAACAGGACACGCACGTTGACCTTTAATGCTATACCCAGATAGATTCCCGTATGCTGGAAAATCATTAATTGTGCCAAACAACATCGCCCTCAAATTGAAACTTTCTTTCCTATATCCATCATAAACCTCCACACCGTTCTCCCACAAAATCTTTAAATCTTCGATCAGAGGTGTCAAGTATACGTCTATGTCATTCCCTGGTTGTTTAGGCCCAAAGATTAACATAGATAACATCATGTACTTACGCTTCATACATAGCCACGGAGGTAGGTTATAAATCATAAGAATCACAGGCCATGTGGTATGTGAGATACTTTGAAGACCATGTGGGTTCATTCCATCAGTAGATAATGCCAATCGAAGGTTTCTTGCTTCTGATCCAAACTCAGGATAATCATTATCAATCTTCGACCACTGTGGTGAATCAGCCGGATGCCGATACTTTCCATCAATAATTCTTTCATCTGCATGCCAAGTAAGATGTCTTGCATCGGTTTCACTACGAAACATGCGCCTAAATCTCGGAATTATCGGAAAATACCATAAGACTTTTGCGGGAGATAATCTTTTCTTATATCGAGACAAACCGCATTTAGGGCACTCAGTTAACATTGCATATTCGTTACGAAACAAAATGCAATCGTTAGGACAAGCATGTATCTTATCATAGCTCATGCCAATAGAGCACAACATTTTTTTTGCCTCATAGGTTCGATTAGGAAGAACATTATCATCCGGTAGCATTTCTCTCATAAGGGCCAACAACTCTGTGAAACTTTTATCCGACCATCCATTGCCCGCCTTTAAGTTGTACAACTTTAATACCGCAGAAAGTCTTGAGAATTTAGTGCAACCTTTGTACAACGGTTTCTCTGCATCGCTTACCATCCTCTCAAACATTTCAGGACAATCATGAAGATCTTCTTCCAGTGCTTCTACAATCTCTTCAACTCGATCACAATCGTATGTTTCCGTGTCTTTGTCGTATGAAGCATAGGTCGTATTACTTTTTCCACTCGATTCAACATTCTCGTTAATTTTCTCACCATGAAATATCCAACACTGATAACTTTGATCAATTCCATGCCTCAGCAAATGCGATTTCAATCCATGTGCGTCAACCTTACCAATATAACAACAACGCAAGCAAGGACAATGCATTCGTCTGGGGTTTTCAGCGTGTTGAACAGCATACTTAACGAATTCCAAAACCCCACTCTCGTGCTCTTTGGTCATTCGATCGGCACAGATCCATGTTTTAT
The DNA here is from genome assembly GCF_024323335.1 of Lathyrus oleraceus. Lineage (NCBI taxonomy): Eukaryota > Viridiplantae > Streptophyta > Magnoliopsida > Fabales > Fabaceae > Lathyrus > Lathyrus oleraceus. The sequence goes on from NC_066581.1 coordinate 351,470,587, forward strand.
CCATGGTTTTCCTACTTATTAAAGTAAACAATTAATCCAGACGAAAATACATAACTATAACCAAAAAAGCATTCCAAATCCATTCTGATTTCACTTTCCTCATTGGTCAGTTACGGCCAGTTGCTGAGATTTTATGTACATGGTATAAACATAAATTGAATTCTAATTTAAAAATAAAAAAACATAATAGCAGGATGACCGATGTCCTACTATGGCATTTTGGGATCGGCCGCTATCTAGAATGGATAACATTTTGTAGCAAGGCAACTAAGTTTTAAAGCTTACAAGAAGAGAAAAGGAAATTATATTTGTTTTTTGGTCAAGGGAAAGTGAAGAAGAATGAATCAAAGATACCAGGAATTGAAGGCTTTTGGGCTAACACAGTTTTCTCTAACTCAGTTTGCCAAAACTGTGCTTTGTATGAAGGTTTTAGAAGTTAAAGAGATAATAAGACAACCCAAAAACAAAAATAAAGTCATAAGACCATAACCATACCCCATAACCAAGAGGCCCAAAAAATGGATGGAAGAGATTTTAGGGAAGATCAACAACTGGTTAATGATCAACATGTGAGAGTAAGTAGCTGGTGAACACTCTTGTGGGAATCATCTATCAATAGCTAATATAGTAGGATTCCCACAGCTTGTGTTCTTGTTTCCCTTAACAAAAAATGTTGGCATCATTAGTATTATGTTGGGGATGGAGATTATTTTCTTAGCAAAATTAGCGAAACAAAGACAACTTTCTAGGCCAGTTTAGCATTTATGTTAACATTGATCATGGCTCAGTCTAATTGTACAGGAAACAGAGCAACTTGTAGCCTTGTTGAAACTTGAATGTCATAAAAATAGAAACATGTTCAGCTAAAAACCAAGACAACCAAACTCATTGTGACATTTCAACAAACACCTTGTTTGCAAAATCAAAGCATATACCAAAAGAATAGCTAACTCAAGAAACATCAAAACCACATGAAACACTATCAAGAGAAACAATTCAAGCAGAACAATCAGTTGCACGTGAAAAATCTGTATGAGGTTTATGAGGAATTCAGAAATGAATAGAAATTAAAAAAATGAAAGAGAGTTACGATAACAGGAATTCAGAAATGAATAGAAATTAAAAAAATGAAAGAGAGTGTATGAGGTTTACCTGACACAGGAAGCTAAAGGAAGAGGGAGAGAGAACGAGAAAGATGCAGCGGTGCTGCTGATTTTGGCAGAGCTGGATGACGGCGAATCGGCTTGTGTGTGGGTTCTCTGGAGGGAAAACAAAAAGAACTGAGAACGAAAATAGAAGTCTGAAATTTAATTTTAATTAGACCTTAGACAGCGCTTTTGTGGAAAGCGCTTTCTAAGATATGCCTTAGACAGCGCTTTCCAAAAGCGCTTTCTAAACCCCCACCTTAGACAGCGCTTTTGGTTTTAATTTTTTTTTTAATTGAAAGACTTTAAACAGCGCTTTCTCAAAAGCGCTGACTAAGGTCTATATTTAAAAGCGCTTTCTAAAAGCGCTGTCTAAGGGGGGGTCTTAGACAGCGCTTTCTAAAAGCGCTGTCTAAGACCCCCCCTTAGACAGCGCTTTCATTATTTTTTTAGAACATTTTCCGTGTTTTATTTTTATTTTAACCTTAGACAGCGCTTTCTTTTAAAAGCGCTGTCTAAGATGCGCTGTTAAAAAACCTTTTTGGCGTAGTGAGACAAAAAAAAAAAATATTCGCATCCCGCTAGATTGAGTACCTCACCCTGGGGCAATCTAGGCAAAATTAGGGATTTGGCAAGTAATTGCATCCTGACAAGACTTTCTGTTCCACAACTGTCTTTTCGTCAGAGATTCTCGATTCGTCGTCAACTGAAGCTTCGAATACATCGAGATTCAAATTGGTAGAGAAAGGATCATTATGTTCAATGTAGCCCTCTTCCAATATATATCAATGATTTCAAATTTGTACAGATCTATGGAGTCTCGCCATTTGCAGACTACCATTCCATCAAATAAATTTGAGCTTTTATCCAATTATTTGCACTCTTATTTGTTTCAATTCAACAAATGTTTTGCATGTTTTAATTGATAAAATGTCATTGTTTTAAACAAATAAATGTTTCAAAATTGTTTTAAACAAAGTGAACATTCACAATGATGAAAGGATACTTAAGAATTTCTCAGGGCTCTCCCAAGGGTGGCATGATTTCCAACAGGGTAAGACATTTGTTCATATTCCTGGCATTGGTTGTATCCTCTTTCTCCAGATTGATGTTAGGGTGGTTCCCTAAGTAGAGCTTCTGTTGAGATTTTGGTTCCCTAAGCAGAGTGTTTGTTGAGAACGTCACAATCCTCTCCAACAAAACTCTCTCCCCGGCATGGGTGCTTTCCTGTCGAAAGATTCGGTAGTTGGTGGGTTGATATCCCGGTACTTCGGCTGTTTCCTCAGTACAGTCGCCAGCAGAGTTGTTGGTATGACATACTTCATTTATGCTATATCTCCCCATCAGAGTGCTTGTTGAGGTTTTCACCTCTTATCCCTTCAGCGGAGTAGTGATTATTTCCTCCTCATCAGTTGTTGGTTTTCTCTCAGAAGGTTCAGCATTTGGTGATTGATCCCCAGTGCTCCTCCTCCTCCCCAATGGAGCCGCCAGTAGATTTGTGGTATGGTGGATTGTATCTGTATGGTTTCCCTACAGAATCCCCGCCGGAGTTGGTATCCTCAGCAGAGTTGGATGGGTTGGTGATCTATCATCCTTAGACTTGTTGATTTCCTGATGCTTTTGATCCCTAGTAGAGTAGTTTGTTGCAGAATCTACTTGTGTGATCTATTTCCTCTCAGTGGGCGTATCCCCAGTGGAGTGGCTGACAGTTTCCCAGTAGAGTTGCTTGTGCGGCTAGATTCTACTTGTGTGTTCTTTTCTCTTCAGCGGTTCTTGCTTGCGCAGTGACCTCTCGTTTCCCAGTTGATACTGAGGATCCCCCTGCAGAAATCTCGGGATTTCTCCATTTCCCCAACAGATTTGTCCTTGCGGCAGTTCTTGCCTGTGGTGAACTCCTGTTCCCCAGTAGGGTCGATTGATGATCCATCCCTCAGAGACTTTGTGATTTCGTTAATATCTCTGATCTTTTGCTTTCCAGCAGATCTTTGCTTTTCAGCATGTAGATCTCCAGCAGATTGGCTTTCCAATTGGATTTCTTTGGATTGTCCTCTGGAAGTGTAGTACCGGGCGTGTGATTCCTGGGCCTGTTTGTGTTGGATATGTCTGTTTTGTCAGCATTCTATCAAACATAAATTACACATATTCATGCATACTTTCAACATTCAGATATTCATGTTGCATTTTTTTCCATATATCTTTTGTTTGTTGTCTCCTGCTAATGGTGATTTAGATCTCTCTAGTAGATCCTCCCAAGCAGATGTCGGGTGTCTAATCTCTCAATATAGAGTCAGCCCCATAAGCAGAAAGTGTTTGTCTTTCCTTCTGCAGTTCCCCATTGAGATATATCCTCGTGGATGACGGTTTTTTCCGTTTCCTCCCAACACATATATTGGGATGGACCTTCCTATTGAGTTATATCCTCATTAGGACGAGTCTTGATTCAGTTTGCCTTTTTGGTTTGATCCTGAATTGGCGTTTTTTCAACTGTCTCTTGTGCGTCCCTGTTGAATAAATGAATGAATTGCCCAGTAACCGGCAATAATTCTTTTTATCCCCAGCGGAGTTTGGGCCTCTACCCAGTAACCGGTAGTTATAAGTCCTATATTCCTTTTTCCTCTTGGCGGAATTTGTGGTTATATACCTTTTATTCCTCAGCAAGAGTCGATTGGTTTTCTACCCAGTATTCGGTAGTCGTAAATCCTATGTTTCTTGCTCATCAACAGTTGGTGGTTTGTTATAAACCCTATTTTGTTTCCCTGTGCGGAGTTGTGATTCTTTCATTCCCCACGCAGAGAGTTGTTGGTTTTCTACCATGTATTCGGTAGTTACAAACCCTACTTTTATCCCCTAGCAGAGGTAACCTTTGTGGTTCATTCTGGTTAATGGTGGATTTTGTGGTCTTCTACCCCGTATTCGGTAGTTGTAAATCCTATGTTGTTGTTGTCTCCCTAGCGGAGTCTATGCTTTCTTGTGGATAATTGCCGTATGCTAGCAATTTTATCCTCAGCTAGAGTTTTTGGTCTGCTACCCCGTATTCGGTAGTTGTAAATCCTAATTTCTCCCCTTTGTAGAGTTAACCTTGTTGTTCATCCTAACCGATGATGGTTACTCTTTGTGGTTATCTTCGTCCAGTATTCGATGTTGGTATTCCCTTTGTCTGGGTAATTGCTCTGAGTAAGCAATTGTATCCCCAGCAAGTCTTCTGGATAATTGCCAGATGCTAGCAATTTTATCCTCAGTGGGTCCTTTCACCGTATGCCAGTGATTTGTTCCCCGGATCATTGATGTTTATCAATGCATCCATGGTGAGTCCTCTTTCATTTACCCTTTTGCTTGGTAGTGATTGTTGCTCCCTTTGATCGGTCATCTTTATATGCCTAGTTTTGGTATCCCGATGCCTTTCCTTTCGGTTGATTTATCCTTTATTAACCCTGTAACCGGTTGTGGATAATCTTCCATGCGAGTATGTTATCCACGTTCTGACGGTAATGGATAATATATCTCATGCACTCTTCGGTCGAAGCCTGTTGTGTTTCCCCAGTCGAGTAAGATTCGTGTTCCTTTTGCGGAATCGAATATTCGTTTGTTTCTTGGATAATTGCCGGATGCTTGCAATTTATCCCCAGCAAGTTATCTTTCGTTTACCCTGTTTGTTGTTGGTAACGATTGTCTCTTTTCGGTTGGTCACCTATTATATACCCAGTAACCGGTATCTCTGGTGTCTCTTCCCTGCGAGTATATTGTCTATGTTCTGACGGTAATAGATAATATATCTCATGCGAGTATACTATCCACGTTCTGACGGTAATGGATATTATATCTCATGCGCTCTTTTGGGTTTTTTCCAGCTGAGTAAGATTCGTTTTCCCGTTGCGGGGTCGAATGTCCATCCTGTAAGTCGATTTGCTTTTTCAAGCCCTCCTTTCGGATGATGAGTGTTTTGGCATATATACCAATTCACGCTTTGGTCGGTCACCTATTATATACCCAGTAACCGGTATCCCTGGTGTTCCTTTCTTTCTGCTCCCTATTATGACCTTGGTCCCCTGTGGAGTCAGATTTTCCTGAGTTGATGTACCTTTTTCAGGTCTCCCTCAGATGTTTGGTTGATTGATATCTCTCACCCTTATACCGGTCTTAGATATTCATTCTTCCTGAGCTTGTTGTTCTTTCACCCTTACATCGGTGTTTAGATCGCATGTCTCTTTGAGCTTGTTACTCAGTAGCCGGTAACACCTCATTCTTTGTTTTTCCTCCAGGAGAGTCTCTTTGTTAGACCTTCCCCAGTGGAGTTTCCGTGGTGATTTTACCCTCTTGTTGTATTGGCGTTTTCCCCAATATATGCAGTTTTCCCCGGCAGGGAGATTCTGTGTGAATCTTTCCCCAGTCCGAGTCCGGATTTTCATCCGAAGTATCTTTCGTGGATAGTTTGAGTCAGCTTGTGTCTTTCCAATGGATGTGTTTTCCTTTGGAATTCTTCTTTTCCCAGTTTGAGTCCTTTACTCTCCAGTGAGGTCTTTGGTCCAGTCGTGTCCTGCTCACGCTGTGTCTAGTTCTTGTTTCTCCTAATTCAGAGTCGTGTCCTGCTCACGCAGTCGCATTCTTTTTCTTATCCCCATGAGAGTCCTGTTAGAGTCTCTGTTCCTGGTGAGTGTATTACTCCGATGGATCGTCTTTTCTTTGTGGACCAGTATTCACCACAGAGTTTGTTTGTCTTTACATGCATACATTTGCATCATGAGGTCTCTTAGGGACCAAAATTTGTCTCATTATTGTTATTTAAGCCCATTCTACCGCGTCGATATGAAGATTTTAACCTTCACTTCTCCGGCTAGAATGACCTTAAATAGGGGCATCTGTAAGACCCCAATTTTGTCCCTAAGATCCCTCATGGCATCATATCATATCATTGCATAGCCTCAAGGATCATTGGACACCTTGCTTTCTTCCCTATGGATGGGTTATCTTTTTGAGAGTGATTCTTGATCACCAAGCATGTTTGCATTTGTATATCATTGCTTTTCTTTTAATCACTAACCAAAAGTACAAAAATATGTCATCTAACCTTTGTCTTGCAGATGAAGCAATAACAGGTCAAAGCAGTCAAAGGCATTCATTAAGCAATAGATGGTGGTCATTCTTGAGATTTGGACCCCATGATCATTCACAAGAGTTCATATGAGCCGTGATGTTATTTTGAAGCAAAATCCCAAGTGGTAGAGGCTTGAATCTCATCAGAACATTTCCCAGTCAACTAAAGACCTAGAAAGTCAACTGCCAAGTCAACTGTGGATTTGGAGGTGGGAAGTGACTAGAAATACTTCATTCATGTTCAAACAAGTCTCATTTGACATTTCAAACACTCACATTGAAGAATTTGAGGTCCAGTCAAAACTTTCCAAAAATAGCAAGTGACCCATAATTTCAAACTTTCCAAAAATGGAAAGGTTTTGGACCAAGTTCATCTCAAAATTACATCATCCATAAAGCTTCAAATGAAATTTTGTTAAACATGAAAGTTGTAGATCTTTCTCTCCCATTTCCAAAAAGTCCAAGATCATCAATTTCTCATGTGTGGTTAAGGAGATATGATCAAAACATGGCAAAGTATGCATGGAACTTCAAATGGCCATAACTTTTCAACCAAAGCTCCAAAATGAGTGGTTCTTTTTGCAATATTCTCCTCTTGACCTCTAATTTCCAAATCATGCATCACATTACATGAATTATCATCACATGATCACTTGTTAATCCATTGGCTTTTTGGAGGGAAATCACAAAATTCAAAATTGGTACATGGTTTGAACTTTTTGCCATTGCCATTGGTTCCAAAAATTGATTTTAAGTGAAAATGAATCAAATTCGTGCACTGTTCACACATGCATTCCATGCATAAGGTGAAAAAACCATTTTTGCACATACACCTCATTTGGTTAATCTCATTTAGCATTTGGTTTAAACATGATTACAGAATAATTAGCAAAGCATATATAAGGTAAACCCTAACTGTTTTCAAGGGATGAACATTCATTTTTTCAGATCTAGATCCAAATTCTCCAAACTTTTCTCTCAAACTTTTTTGCAATTTCTTCAAACAAAAGCATATTCTATTGGTTGATTCTTGATCCTGAGGCATTTTGGAGTAGAATTGCACGTGGAATTGAAGCAATTGGAGCCACATTGAAGCATATTCGAAGCTTAAAGCATCCATGGTGATTTCAAATTCTGTTGAATTCAAGTGTGTTTGAACTGCATTCTCTCCATCAATCAACTCCATAAGCATTGTAAAGAAGGTTTGGAGCATTGGCTGAGCTTGTAGCACGAGATTTCCACTTCTGCTCTTCAAGAGGTCATGACTCGATCTCTCTATTTCTCAAAATTATTGTGATATTATTGTAGATCTTGTTGTCCTGGTTATGCTGAGCTTTGAATCGTGTAATTTCATGCAAAAATGACTGAGCTAGGTTGAATTAAAGTTTCATGAATGAAATTTCCATTGCTCGATTCTCCTTGATTTGGTTGATTCATGCTTAGTTATTGTGTGATCTTTGATCTATGTTGAAAGACCTACATGTTAGTGTGCTTAATTGTGATTTCTGGAGAAAATGTTCTTGCTGCATGAAGAACACGTGCACTGTTCATGTGCTGCGCGATGAAGAAGATGAAATTCACCTTAGGCCACGGTTTTGATTCTTTTGGAAACAGATTTCTGGTTTGCATGTGTTAGCCTAGGGATCACTTATGATTCGTCCACGTATTCGCCATGCTTGCATGTTGATTGGCTCACGTTTGTTTGACTTGGACACGCAGGCTTTGACTTGCCACATAGCTTTAATGAAACGCCGCGTTTCATTACTTGGCGCCACACATTTGAATTCGTCTGTAGTTCGATTCCCCGCGCCAGCCTATTTTTCAAATGCTTTCTCATTTTCTCTTTTCCCTCCACATTTCATACTATGTGCTTCACATGTTTTTTTTTTATTTTTTCTCATCTTTAAAAATTCATATCAATTTGAAAATTGATCCAAAAAATACCAGGTTTTTTGCATTGTGATCCTTGTTCTCTCTAGTTTTTTATCATCATGATTTTACAAGTTGTGCTTGGCTGGATAATTTTTTGTGCTAGAATGCTTGAACATGTGTCCTTATTTAACCTTGCTTTGGTTATCATGTTGTGAAATGCTTATCTTTGATCCAATGAATTTGAAATTTTGCATGATGAAACTAGACACATTGCTTGACATTTTGGTTTTGATTTGGCATTTTTATCAATTATCAATTCTGTTTTATGATTGTGCTAAGTTGGTGTGACAATTTGTGTCACACCTTTTGATGTTCAACTTGTATGATGTGTTTGCCATGCCAAATGATGTCCTATGCTTCTGATTTTTTGTGTGATGCATGATATGAATGTCTTGATTGCTCATGAATTATGTTGGAATCATTTGAATCATTTCTGATTTAATTGAGATTTTTCATTCTGGTTGATCACATTTGAGCTTTGAAATTGCCTTGAACTTCAATTAATCATGAAATGCTTTTGGTTAATGATATTGATGTGAGACCTTTTGGAATGTCTCAAGATGTGATTGTAGTTGATTCATGTTAAATTTCAGCTTTTGTTTTAAATTTTTTCTCCATCTTTGACCCTAGGCTTTGACCTAGTGGTTTGTGGCTTACATTTGAGCTTTGTTTTCAGGTTGAACATCCAAGTTCCACAGTTGATGATGCTCCATCATTTGAGTGTTGATGTTTGCCTTTGATTACTAATCTTTGTGTGTTTTGTAGGTTGATGTTGACTCATTTGAGTTTGACTTTTGGCTTATACCTTTTGTGCATTGGGATTGTTTATTGCTTATTGACTGTTGTTTGATTGTCTGAATATTGTACTGATTTGTTTAGTGTTTCCACAGGTACATAAGTTGCTTTAAGTTCATTGTGAACTTTGCTTTGCTTGGTTGCTTAACCACTTAGGTATAATCTCTAATCTTCATGTAGTCTGGAAGACCTACTGTTATTGGTAGGCACCTGTCTGAAGTCCTCCTTAAGAGGCAATGTTTGTGTTTGTTTAATCTTTGTGCCAAGCAGGAAAAGTCCTCTTATGAGGCAATTGGCAGATAAAAGAGATGTGTAATCCATCTCCTGCTACTCAGTGTGTCATTCA